>NC_134485.1:10012069-10119569 GCF_040206685.1 Ascaphus truei | reverse complement strand
CGTCAGCGTGTCAGCGTGTCTGCGTGTGAGTGTGTCACTGTGTG
Source organism: Ascaphus truei (assembly GCF_040206685.1). Lineage (NCBI taxonomy): Eukaryota > Metazoa > Chordata > Amphibia > Anura > Ascaphidae > Ascaphus > Ascaphus truei. The sequence goes on along the minus strand of NC_134485.1, from coordinate 10,119,525 downwards.
AGTGTGTCAGTGTGTGTGTGTGTCAGTGTGTGTGAGTGTGTCAGTGTGTCAGTATGTGTGAGTGTGTCAGTGTGTGTCAGTGTGTGAGAGTTTGTCAGTGTGAGTGTGTGTGGTCTCAGTGCAAGCGGACGTCTGCACGAGCAAGCGTCTGCCTGTTTGTGTGTGTGCGTGTGTGTGTGTGCCACAGATACATACTGTACACACACAGAGAGCCGACAATGGGTGGGGAGGGTCAGTGAGAACGTCCCTTTAAAAAAACACTGGCACCTAACAATTCTGTCTGGCTCCTAGGTATGTTTCTGACCGCCCCTGATTATTAGTACAGGACGAAACCTCTACACACAGATACACCATAATGGCAGCACATTGCACACACAGCAGGACCACGTTCCTGGGAGGAGCTGAACTCCCGGCTCTCTAATTGCAGCCCTGGAAATGCTCTCCCGGGGTCTGCCCTATGAGGTTATGGTTTGAAACACTACGCAAACCTCGGTGCCAAGAGAAGTCGCACTTTCAATACCAGCGTTTGTTACTTAATGGCAAGAAACTGACTTTTCCATCCAACTGGAGACGTCTCAAGAAATGAAAGTCGCTGCGTCATCAGGGAGGCGCATTGTACAGTTTGTCAAGTCACTTCGAGCGACCGCGGAGATAAATGAAGGACCCATGTACCCTGCTGCACGGCGTCCAACGCCATTCTCCACATGCTTTCTGCATGACGAGCCACACCCCGGCGTCAACTCAGCTCAGTGGCATGCATAACGCTGAGTGCCTGAGGGGTGCCACAGGCCCCTCGGGCACACAACTCGCACTACTACTACTTAGAAGACATACATTTGTTATTTTGAATTAAAAAAATACATTTCAGAGCCAGTTAAAAATAACCACCTTTGCAAACGGTCGAAGAATTGCTGTCTCTCGTGCTCTGATCACGAACTCCACTGCTGCCGGCTTTCCGATGGTAGGTAACAGATTCTAAGGCCACGATCCACACAAGGGGGCTGAGTTTTAGCACGCCTTTACCCCCAGTAATTTGAACCATTCATATGAATGGGATTAAAGGGTGCGCTTAAGCTTCACACTCTTTTTTGGATCTGGGCCAAAGTAGACTCAAATGTAAGTGGGAAGTACGGGTTTAGTGGTATTTGCTGTTGGGCTGAAGTGAAGCTTTCAAGAGATCTACCAGGCACATCTGATTATGAAGAATGGTTACGAATGGGCGAGAAGGTGTTACGTGGCTGAGTGCTCACACATTATCACATGTCCACTAGATGCAATCCCCCCCGGATTAGATTCCAGGAAACAGATGAGGAGTCATCTCCTGCCGCTTCCTCACAGGGCAGGTCACAACCTGCTCTCCATGGGAACAAAGGACACAATCTATGCCCCAAAAACACCCTCCCTGGGCATGACTGAGTCACTGTGTCCTGGGTCCCCGGGAGTGCCAGTCTCCATGCTGTAGTGACTACGTCCAGGGCCCCCGGGAGTGCCAGTCTCCATGCTGTAGTGACTACGTCCTGGGCTCCCGGGAGTGCCAGTCTCCATGCTGTAGTGACTACGTCCTGGGCTCCCGGGAGTGCCAGTCTCCATGCTGTAGTGACTACGTCCTGGGCCCCCGGGATTGCCAGTCTCCATGCTGTAGTGACTACGTCCAGGGCCCCCAGGATTGCCAGTCTCCATGCTGTAGTGACTACGTCCAGGGCCCCCGGGATTGCCAGTCTCCATGCTGTAGTGACTACATCCTGGGCCCCAGGGAGTGCCAGTCTCCATGCTGTAGTGACTACATCCTGGGCCCCAGGGAGTGCCAGTCTCCATGCTGTAGTGACTATGTCCTGGGCCCCCAGGAGTGCCAGTCTCCATGCTGTAGTGACTACGTCCAGTGCCCCAAGGATTGCCAGTCTCTATGCTGGTGACTACGTCCTGAGCCACCGGAGTAGCAGTCTCCATGCTATAGTGACTACGTCTGGAGTTGCCAGTTTTGATGTTGTAGTGACTACGTCCTGGGTCCCCGGGAGTGCCAGTCTCCATGCTGTAGTGACTACCCCCCGGGAGTACCAGTCTCTATGCTGGTGACTACATCCGGAGCCCCCGGGAGTGCCAGTCTCTATGCTGTAGTGACTATGTCCTGGGCTCCCGGGAGTGCCAGTCTCCATGCTGTAGTGACTACGTCCTGGGCCCCCGGGAGTGCCAGTCTCCATGCTGTAGTGACTATGTCCTGGGCCCCCGGGAGTGCCAGTCTCCATGCTGTAGTGACTATGTCCTGAGCCCCCGGGAGTGCCAGTCTCCATGCTGTAGTGACTACGCCCTGAGCGCCCGCTTTCCCTCAGCCTCAGCGCGCCTCCGCACGGCTGCTGTAATCTGGACGCAGCCCTAAGTGCGAGTAACAGATACGCACATTGATGTATGGTACTAATTCTTTTGCAGTAACAAAACCTCTTACGAAATCGTAACTACATTTTGCATGAAGATTCCTGAAATCAAGGAGCAGGTTTTTTGTCTATGTTTGGCTACAATTCATCACAAATGACAGGATCTCACCACACAACCCTCAAGCTGCACTTAATCCCCGTCACACTGTAAATCCAATTTGCAACATTAGCAAAAATACCGGAGCAGCCAAAGTTCTACAAGACTGAGAGCGAGATCAGTGTTTGGGACGCGATTAAATGTCCCGCACACGCAGCATTAGAGGCTCTCGGTGTATGGGACGGGAGTACAATGTCCCACACACACGCAGCATTAGAGGCTCTCGGTGTTTGGGACGGGAGTACAATGTCCCACACACGCAGCATTAGAGGCTCTCAGTGTCTGGGATGGGAGTACAATGTCCCGCACACGCAGCATTAGAGGCTCTCTGTGTTTGGGACGGGAGTACAATGTCCCACACACGCAGCATTAGAGGCTCTCTGTGTTTGGGACGGGAGTACAATGTCCCACACACACAGCATTAGAGGCGCTCGGTGTTTGGGACGGGAGTACAATGTCCCACACACACGCAGCATTAGAGGCTCTCAGTGTCTGGGATGGGAGTACAATGTCCCACACACGCAGCATTAGAGGCTCTCGGTGTTTGGGATGGGAGTACAATGTCCCACACACACGCAGCATTAGAGGCTCTCAGTGATTGGGACGGGAGTACAATGTCCCACACGCAGCATTAGAGGCTCTCAGTGATTGGGACGAGAGTACAATGTCCTGCATACACAGCATTAGAGGCTCTCGGTGTTTGGGGCAGGAGTACAATGTCCCGCACACACGCAGCATTAGAGGCTCTCAGTGATTGGGACGGGAGTACAATGTCCCACACGCAGCATTAGAGGCTCTCAGTGATTGGGACGGGTGTACAATGTCCCACACACGCAGCATTAGAGGCTCTCTGTGTTTGGGACGGGAGTACAATGTCACACACACACGCAGCATTAGAGGCTCTCGGTGTTTGGGACGGGAGTACAATGACCCGCACACGCAGCATTAGAGGCTCTCGGTGTATGGGACGGGAGTACAATGTCCCGCACATGCAGCATTAGAGGCTCTCGGTGTTTGGGACGAGAGTACAATATCCCACACACGCAGCATTAGAGGCTCTCGGTGTTTGGGACGAGAGTACAATGTCCCACACACGCAGCATTAGAGGCTCTCTGTGTTTGGGACGGGAGTACAATGTCCCGCACACACAGCATTAGAGGCTCTCGGTGTTTGGGACGAGAGTACAATATCCCACACACGCAGCATTAGAGGCTCTCGGTGTTTGGGACGAGAGTACAATGTCCCGCACACACGCAGCATTAGAGACTCTCGGTGTTTGGGACAGGAGTACAATGTCCCACACACACAGCATTAGAGGCTCTTGGTGTTTGGGACGGGAGTACAATGTCCCACACACGCAGCATTAGAGGCTCTCAGTGATTGGGACGGGATTAAATGTCCCGCACACACAGCATTAGAGGCTCTCGGTGTTTGGGGCAGGAGTACAATGTCCCGCACACACGCAGCATTAGAGGCTCTCAGTGATTGGGACGGGAGTACAATGTCCCACACGCAGCATTAGAGGCTCTCAGTGATTGGGACGGGTGTACAATGTCCCGCACACACGAGTGTACAATATCCCACACACGCAGCATTAGAGGCTCTCTGTGTTTGGGGCGGGAGTACAATGTCCCACACACACGCAGCATTAGAGGCTCTCAGTGTCTGGGATGGGAGTACAATGTCCCACACACACGCAGCATTAGAGGCTCTCAGTGATTGGGACGGGATTAAATGTCCCGCACACACAGCATTAGAGGCTCTCGGTGTTTGGGGCAGGAGTACAATGTCCCACACACACGCAGCATTAGAGGCTCTCGGTGTATGGGACGGGAGTACAATGTCCCGCACACACGCAGCATTAGAGGCTCTCAGTGATTGGGACGGGAGTACAATGTCCCACACGCAGCATTAGAGGCTCTCAGTGATTGGGACGGGTGTACAATGTCCCGCACACACGCAGCATTAGAGGCTCTCGGTGTATGGGACGAGAGTACAATGTTCCACACACGCAGCATTAGAGGCTCTCGGTGTTTGGGACGAGAGTACAATGTCCTGCATACACAGCATTAGAGGCTCTCTGTGTATGGGACGGGAGTACAATGTCCCACACACGCAGCATTAGAGGCTCTCTGTGTTTGGGACGGGAGTACAATGTCCCGCACACGCAGCATTAGAGGCTCTCGGTGTTTGGGACGAGAGTACAATATCCCACACACGCAGCATTAGAGGCTCTCGGTGTTTGGGACGAGAGTACAATGTCCCGCACACACAGCATTAGAGGCTCTCGGTGTTTGGGACGAGAGTACAATGTCACACACACACACGCAGCATTAGAGGCTCTCAGTGTTTGGGACGGGAGTACAATGTCACACACACACACGCAGCATTAGAGGCTCTCAGTGTTTGGGACGAGAGTACAATATCTGCACACATGCAGCATTAGAGGCTCTCAGTGTTTGGGGCGGGAGTACAATGTCCCGCACACACACAGTATTAGAGGTTCTCGGTGTTTGGGACGAGAGTACAATGTCCCGCACACACACGCAGCATTAGAGGCTCTCGGTGTTTGGGACGTGTGGCAGGACGGCCTGTAGCCGAGGTCAGGGAACAGTCCACACGTATAGTTTCAGGATAAATGAAAACGTTCAGTGGCTTTATTTCTCCACAGTAACATAACATGCGGGTACACTGTCCCTTTAACAAAATAAATCCTGCTCCACTTTGGGAGAAAAACTGACTAATAACACAGCAGACCTATCTAGCAGGCTGGCTGGCTAAACCAGAACCAAACCATAAGGGTACTTTAAGCAGTCAGTAAACAAATGAATAATCCTTACCTTGGTTGAAGTAGTCTTTGGTGAAATCCCTCTGGCTAAGGGCTCACGCAGCAGTGTGCTCCTCTCTAAGGCAGCTACTGACAGTCACATGATCCTTTTTCTACCTTGCTGGCTCTCGGGTGTCAGCTAAAGAGTTCTGATTTCCTAACTTCCACCTGAGTTAACCCTTATGAGTGCTGGATGAAGCACTCAGACATATGTCTCCCAGGCGTAACTGTTAGGAGTTGACTTCACTCTGTCACATACCTCCCCTGTTTGTGTGTGGCTAGTGTCCCACACGGCTGAAGCCCGACACTCCACTTCTTCCCTTGACAAAAAATCAGCATTTCCATGGTCCTTTCCAGGTCTATGCTGAATATCAAAAGAGAAGGGTTGGAGGGCAATATACCACCTGGTCAACCTTGGATTTGTGTCCTTCATGGTGTTTAACCACTTCAAGGGCGCATGGTCAGTGACCAGGGTGAAGTGTACTCCGGCGACATAATGTCTCAAGGCCTCAATTGCCCACTTTACAGCGAGGCACTCCTTCTCAATAACGGAATACCTCACTTCCCTTGGGAACAGCTTCCGGCTGATGAACAGTATGGGGTGTTCAACACCATCAAATTGCTGAGACAGCACTGCTCCCAGTCCTACCTCTGAGGCATCCGTCTGGATGATGAAGGGCTCTTTAAAATCTGGGCTCCGAAGAGCGGGGTCCTCTGACAGGCACTTTTTTAGCATGTCAAAAGGCGCTTGGCACTCCCAAGACCATTTAACTTGGGTCGGGGCACTCTTTTTTGTCAGATCTGTTAGGGGTGCAGATATTTCTGAAAAATTGGGGATAAACCGCCGGTAATACCCTGCTAACCCCAAAAGGGAGCGGACCTGTGTCTTTGTCTGTGGGGTGGGGACTTCCTTTATGGCGGCCACCTTGCTAGCTAGTGGCCTTACTATCCCTCCCCCAACGGCATAGCCCAAGTACTTTGTAGTGGATTTACCCAGGGCACATTTTTTGGGATTTGCAGTGAGCCCTGCTTCTCTTAAGTACGTTAGGACTGCCCTTAACCTTTTTATATGAGACTGCCAGTGTCTGCTATAGATGACAATGTCATCCAAGTAGGCTGCGGCATATGCCCTATGGGGTCGTAGTACCTTGTCCATTAACCTTTGGAACGTGGCTGGAGCCCCATGTAACACAAATGGCATAGTGACGAATTGGTATAAACCGAGAGGGGTGGCGAAGGCAGTTTTGCATTTGGATTCTTCCGCTAGAGGTATCTGCCAATATCCTTTCGTGAGATCTAGGGTGGAGATATACTCTGCTTTACCAAGCGAGTCAAGCAATTCATCCACCCTAGGCATTGGATATGCAACAACTCTGGATACAGCATTTACCTTTTCGCAGATCCACGCAAAACCTCACCTTCCCGTCTGGTTTAGGGACCAACACGATAGGGCTACACCATTCGCTGTGGGACTCCTCGATCACGCCCAATTCCAACATGTCTATTATCTCCCTCTCTACCAGGTCTTTTCGGCCCTCTGGCAATCTATAGGGATGGGACCGTACTTTTATGCCAGGTTCTGTCTCAATCCTATGGGACACTAAATCAGTCTGCCCTGGCAGCTCAGAAAAAACATCTGGGAACTGGTCACATACATCAAGTAGGTCTGACCTTTGTTCCGTTGTTAACTGCTCTCCCATGGGAACCTGATGGTCATTGTACGTACTACCCTTTGGAAGCTTTGGACCCAAATCCGTCTCTCCTTCCCGAGGGTGAATGAACAGCGATCTCATTGTTTTCCAGGGTTTCAGGAGGTTCACGTGGTAGATTTGTTTACCCTTCCTGGACCCTGGTTGAGAGATCTCATAGTTCACCTCCCTGGTGCGGCGGAGAACTTGGAAAGGACCCTGCCACTTCGCAAGGAGTTTACTCTCTGGTGTCGGTAGTAGTAGCATCACTTGGTCCCCAGGTTGGAAGACCCTCAAGCGAGCATTTTGGTTGTACTGCCTCTCTTGACGTTCTTGAGCAGATTTGAGGTTTTCCGTCGCAAACCGACCTATCATGTCTAGGCGGTTTCTAAGGTCCATGACATACTGAAGGGTATTCTTGGAGGGGGAGGACTCCTCCTCCCAGGATTCCTTCAGTAGGTCGAGAATACCCCGAGGTTGGCGTCCATATAGGAGCTCAAACGAGGAGAAGCCTGTGGATGATTGGGGAACTTCTCGTACCGCAAACAACAGGAAAGGGAGAAGTTCATCCCAAGCTCGCTTTTCAGTGTCCACAAACTTCCTAAGCATGGTTTTTAAAGTACGGTTAAACCTCTCTACCAATCCATCAGTCTGAGGATGGTAGACCGAGGTCCGGACGGATTTTACCTCCAATAATTTCAGGACATCCTGCATTAACTTTGTTCCCTGGTCAGTTAACATTACTTGGGGAAGTCCTACCCTAGAAAACAGTTCTAACAGCCTGTGAGCAACCTGTTTAGCAGTGGCTGATCTCAGAGGGAAGGCCTCAGGATATCTGGTGGCATAATCTACAACAACGAGTATAAATTTATGTCCCTTCGCAGAGGGTTCTAAAGGTCCGACCAGATCTACCCCAATTCTCTCGAATGGGACGGCTACCAAGGGCAGCGGAACCAAGGGAGCCGGCTTCTGTCCTTTTTGGCTAGTTAACTGGCATTCAGGACATGTCTCACATAGTTTCATGATGTCACCATGTATGCCTGGCCAGTAAAACCATGATGCTGTCCGTGGTCTTATCTCTGCCCAAATGACCACCCCATGGGAGAGTATGGGCTAGGGTAAACACTGTTTTAATCAACCCTTTAGGGACTAGCATCTGTCGAATGACCTCCCCTGTTTGTGTAACCTTATTCACACGATATAGTATGTCATTCAACAGTTCAAAATGTGGAAACACTTTTACACCTTGTTCATTTATTATCTTGTTGTTGATCTGTACCACCTTCTCATATAGTCTAGCCAGAGCTGGGTCCTCCCTCTGCCTCTGACGGAAGTCAGGAAGATCCAGGTCTGGCAACACTCCCGTATCTATCTGTTCCCCACGCTGGTCATCCCCGGCCATGACCTGCAGTCCTTTGGGCTGACTAATGTTACCAAAAGTCCCAGCCTTTCTTAACCAGTCCTCTTTTTCCGCACATCTCTGTTTACGTGTCTTTAGGACATGGTGTCTACAGGGAAAAATCTCTGGGGAAAAAGGGAACAAGTCTCCGGGCTTCTCCGGTACCAGAGAAGTAGGCTCCGTAGGAGTAGGGGCCAACAATGTTTCGAGGTAGGGCGAGTCTCAGCCAAGTAGAACAGGAGCAGGTAGCCAGGGAGCAACTCCCACTAGTAGGCTAGCCTCTTGATCCTGGATACGCAATGTAACGTTCGCCGTCGGGTATCTCTTTGTATCCCCATGGATACACTCGATATTCCAAGGCGAGTCATAAGATAGTCTATTGCTTGGAATTAGGCCCTCTAGGATCAGGGTTTTTCCAGAGCCCGAGTCCAGCATGGCGTTTACTTTTGTCCCCTCCAGAGATGCTGGGACTAACCACGGATTGTGGTCCCCTCGGAGACAAGCTGTGGCAGTGGTTCTGCCATATGAACAGTCCATCTCATCTCCTGAGTCCGCAAACTCGGTCGTCCGCGGAAGCTCTCGACGGGGCTCGGTGTTTGGACCTCTCCGCTGTTGGATGGGGTCCTCCCTTCTGGTTGGTGGGGTTATCCTCTCCACCGGGTGGGTGACAGGAGTCCAGGTTCTCGGGGAATACTGTGGGTGGCGGCCTCCCTTGAGTGATCCAGTGGCCTCGGACCCAGGATGGGCGTCTCTGCGGGAGTTTGTACCAGGAACCCTCCGAGATGGGAAAGGGTCTTCCGATCGAGTTGACTGGATCTCCCGAGCTGGCGGGTTGTAGACCCCTCGAATGTCTGCTCTCCTGCCTCTAGCATCACCAGAAGCAACTGGTGTTTGCACCGGCCGTTCCCAGCTATCCTGTTGGGTGTCGTCGCCCAAGAAGTTTTCCACCAAGTGGACCGCTGAATCCAGGGAAAATGCAGCGTGTCTTTTTACCCAGGAGCGGGAGGAGCGGGGCAGTATCTGTATGAACTGCTCGAGCACAAACTGTTCAAGGATCTCTGCCTTGTCATGTTTTTCCGGTTGTATTCATTTTCTCAACCCAGGGGGAGCATGTAGGGAAAAGACAACAAAGAAAAAAACACACTAAGTGCAGACAATTTTGTTCAAGGGTGAGATATGATGCTTGACCCCTATGTGCTACCTACTCACAGAAAGTTAGTAGGATAAGTGCAGTGGCGGGATATGTGGAGTCTGGTGGGTCTCACTGGACATAAACAGGAAGCAGCTAGGACTGGGATATCAGTTGCAGACGTACATGGAAAGATAAGAACAGACCTCCATGGTGCAGATCAATGGTATAAAGATAAACTTTATGTAATAATAAAAATGTGCACTCACAATGTTTAAAATCAATACAAGCGTTTTGTCACTATATAAGTGATAAGGAGTGTAAGGGTGGTTGCCGCAGCTCACCGCACCGCCGCCATCTCGGATAGGCTCCTCCACAGTCTCCCCGTGGCTTCCTCCACACCGTGTCAGCGTGGGGATCTCCTCCAGCGGTGTCTCCGACGCGACACGTCACTTCGGTGGGCACGATCAGCTCCGTCGCGTCACTTCCGGTTCGGCAGCAGATTGACAGCTTGCAGCACCAATCCTCTCACTTCCTGGGCGGGTCCACTCTACGCGTTTCGCCAATGAAATGGCTGGCTTCGTCAGGAGTATGGAACCCCCCCTTAGTGTTGCCTTATATACCCTATTCAATTACTGGTGTTCTTAACCCCTGCAGTGCTGATTTGGGGTCTGTGGACATGGTTGGATGTATTCACATTGTCATCATAAAAAACAAGATGGAAGTTGGGGGAATTAGCTTGTAATATACAAGTCCAGCAAATTAAAATAAATTGCAATGTAGTAGAAGTAGGCTTATTGAGGTGGGGAGAGGATAAGAGGTATACAAATTGTGCAAATGATATATAATTAAAATTTTATATAATTAAAAAAAATTGTTTATAATAAAAAGTTTTATAAAAATTTTTTTATAAAAAGTACTAAAAGTATATAATTTATAATGTAAAAATACTATTTTTAAAAAACTTAATTTTTATTTTTATTTTAGTTCAGTGATGTTGATGGGTCTATGTCCATCTACATAGTGATGAGGATGTGAATACCCCCCAAAAAGAGGTGTTGCAGCATAATGTAAGATCAATATAGTTATATAGCATTTGTTAGAGGAATAATGCAGTGACAGCATAGAGGTTCACCACAATTCCCAATTAATTAGGTTATAATAATACTTAGTACACATATTTTATATATTGGTTCCAAAAAAACTTAGTGCTCCTTTCTAAACTGGACTATGTACACTAGATCTCAATAACATACACTGAGACTATAAACTTAACTCTAGGGTTAAAAAACATAAACGACGCATATGGTACCGGAGTTTTCTTATTCACCTAAGGAGGGAAGGAATGGAGGGGAAAGAAAGGCACATTAGAATACAGAAGGAATCTGTGCAATGATTTATTTCAAAAAGGGAGCCACATCTATTTCCATATTTAAGCCTCTGGGATGGAGGGATCTTAATTTGTGGATCCAGAAGGATTCTCTTTTGATGAGTTCTAAATTCCTATCTCCTCCTCGCCAGTGTTGTTTAACCAGTTCTTTGGGCATATATGTTAATCCTTTAGGGTCTCCCTGATGTTTTTCTAGGAAATGGTTCGGAACACTATGAGTGACTAGTTGCCTCTTGATACTGCTAAGGTGTTCCAGTATCCTGATTCTTATTGGTCTTTCTGTTTTGCCAACGTACTGTAACTTGCATGGGCACTCCAGGACATAGATCACATGATCAGTCCTGCATGTCAAACATGATTCTATCTGAAAAAGTTCATTTGTCACATTTGAGCAGAACTCTGTTTTTCTGTCTGTTTTGAATTCACATGCCCTACATTTGTTGCAGCCGAAAAAGCCTTTACCCGTTTGGAGCCAGCTATCAGAATTGGTGTCACTCTTTCTTAATACACTGGGTGCCAGTCTGTTCTTAAGGTTATTTGCCCTTCTAAAGATGATATTGGGCTTCTCAGGGGTGGCAGTACCCAGAATAGGGTCATTTCTGAGGATGTCCCAGTGTTTGTGAATGATGTTCCTTATGACCTTGGCTTCTCCACTGTAATTAGTGTTTTAGAGTTAAATCTTCAAAATCTTTATTAATCATTTTAAAAAAGACCTCTAAATGGTCACCTTTAGCATGGTGAGGATAGAAGGTAGATCTCGGTTTCAGGTTCGTATGAATAATACGTCTCTCTTCTAAAACTACTGGGGGAATAGTCTGTTCGGGCCTACTAACTGCCTCCCTACCAAGGAAGTACCTTTTTACAGTCATTTTGCGGAGGAATTTGTTCGCATCTATGAAAAGTTCAAATGAACTATGACCCCTCATAGGTGCAAAACTCAGTCCCTTAGATAACACACTATGTTGAGCTTTATTAAGAGACACTGAACTTAAATTAAAAATATATGTCTCCCTCACTTGTTGCTCCTTTTGTATCCTCTTTCTTCTCCCTCTCTTTCCTCTGAATCTCGGCTTCTTTTTGAGTCCTTCCTTATTTTTGGACAGGGTTGTGTCCCCTTGTCCCACAAAGTGGAAGGTCCCTCCCCTAAAAAATCTTTCTCCCGGTGGTGGTTTTTGGGGCTTCGGTCCCTCTCTTTATCCCTTCTATCGAAAGAGTTAACTCTTTTCTCTGTATCCACTGGAGATTTATTAGCTTTGGATATCCTATCTTTTTCTCTTTTATCCCTTTTTTCTTTATTTATAGGGGTGTAATTGGACCTTCCTCGTTCTTGAGATTCTTGCCTAGATCTGGACTGGTCTCTCCCGGACTCTATATTCTTTTTATCCCCCTCTGTCTTAGTTTTTTCTCCTATATATTGAGTTCTTTCTTTACTTTCATGATAGTTTTTCTTCGAAAAATGTTTTTTATGTGAACCTTGGTATTCACCCGTATCTCTACTCTTTCCACGTCCCCAAGATCTCTTATTGGTCCTATTTTTATTCCATGTACGTTGCTCCCCTTTGTTATAATCCTCCTCATCACGTATGAATTTACGCATTTTAGATGTTTCTACTTCCTTTTCCAGGGTATTAAGTTTCTTTTGAAGTGCTGTGTCTTTCTCGATAAACTCTGGTGTGTTTACTAGTGGTGTAAGTATATCTTGGATGGCGTCTATTTCCTCTCCTAAGATTTTTAGGTGTGCCTTTTGTTGTTTAATAATGAGATCAATAAGTGTCTGGGAGCATATATCTAACACCTCATTCCATGTTTGGAGAAAATCATTATCCTCTAAATCAAAGGAGGGAGTTATTGGAATTCTTAGGCCCCTAGGGATCCTGTTGCAATTCCTATATGCCCACCGGAAGTGACGTGTCGCGTCGGAGACACCGCTGGAGGAGATCCCCACGCTGACACGGTGTGGAGCAAGCCACGGGGAGACTGTGGAGGAGCCTATCCGAGACGGCGGCGGTGCGGTGAGCTGCGGCAACCACCCTTACACTCCTTATCACTTATATAGTGACAAAACGCTTGTATTGATTTTAAACATTGTGTGTGCACATTTTTATTATTACATAAAGTTTATCTTTATACCATTGATCTGCACCATGGAGGTCTGTTCTTATCTTTCCATGTACATCTGCAACTGATATCCCAGTCCTAGCTGCTTCCTGTTTATGTCCAGTGAGACCCACCAGACTCCACATATCCCGCCACTGCACTTATCCTACTAACTTTCTGTGAGTAGGTAGCACATAGGGGTCAAGCATCATATCTCACCCTTGAACAAAATTGTCTGCACTTAGTGTGTTTTTTTCTTTGTTGTCTTTTCCCTACATGCTCCCCCTGGGTTGAGAAAATACATATTGATCATCTGGGACCAGTGAAGACAGTCCCTTCCAGAGGGTTTGAGCAGGGGGTTACAACTTATATTATATATTTTCACTATTGCACTATTTTTAGGCACTATATTCTTTTGAATCACTATATGTGTGTTATATATTCACTGTATTTTAAGTGATCACTAGTATTTAATTAGCGCCAGGTTTCACCAATCACGTTGTCACATTGCACTTGTCTTTTTTGGTGTTAAGGCTGCTTACTGCTAGTTTAAATATGGAGAATGCCAAGAGCAGTCTGAATGTCTTCTCTAAGAGACTACTAAGAAATGTTAATTTTAACAAAGAATTAGAAGACGAAATTATAGTGGATGAAAGTGTGGGACATCTTGTTGAAGTAGAATTTGTGAAATTAGAAAAACTCCTAGTGAAGGATACAAGAAAATGGCTAGATGTTGTGTTCCTAGAAGAATATAGGAATTGCAACAGGTTCCCTAGGGGCCTAAGAATTCCAATAACTCCCTCCTTTGATTTAGAGGATAATGATTTTCTCCAAACATGGAATGAGGTGTTAGATATATGCTCCCAGACACTTATTGATCTCATTATTAAACAACAAAAGGCACACCTAAAAATCTTAGGAGAGGAAATAGACGCCATCCAAGATATACTTACACCACTAGTAAACACACCAGAGTTTATCGAGAAAGACACAGCACTTCAAAAGAAACTTAATACCCTGGAAAAGGAAGTAGAAACATCTAAAATGCGTAAATTCATACGTGATGAGGAGGATTATAACAAAGGGGAGCAACGTACATGGAAGAAAAATAGGACCAATAAGAGATTTTGGGGACGTGGAAAGAGTAGAGATACGGTTGAATACCAAGGTTCACATAAAAAACATTTTTCGAAGAAAAACTATCATGAAAGTAAAGAAAGAACTCAATATATAGGAGAAAAAACTAAGACAGAGGGGGATAAAAAGAATATAGAGTCCGGGAGAGACCAGTCCAGATCTAGGCAAGAATCTCAAGAACGAGGAAGGTCCAATTACACCCCTATAAATAAAGAAAAAAGGGATAAAAGAGAAAAAGATAGGATATCCAAAGCTAATAAATCTCCAGTGGATACAGAGAAAAGAGTTAACTCTTTCGATAGAAGGGATAAAGAGAGGGACCGAAGCCCCAAAAACCACCACCGGGAGAAAGATTTTTTAGGGGAGGGACCTTCCACTTTGTGGGACAAGGGGACACAACCCTGTCCAAAAATAAGGAAGGACTCAAAAAGAAGCCGAGATTCAGAGGAAAGAGAGGGAGAAGAAAGAGGATACAAAAGGAGCAACAAGTGAGGGAGACCAATATTTTTAATTTAAGTTCAGTGTCTCTTAATAAAGCTCAACATAGTGTGTTATTTAAGGGACTGAGTTTTGCACCTATGAGGGGTCATAGTTCATTTGACCTTTTCATAGATGCGAACAAATTCCTCCGCAAAATGACTGTAAAAAGGTACTTCCTTGGTAGGGAGGCAGTTAGTAGGCCCGAACAGACTATTCCCCCAGTAGTTTTAGAAGAGAGACGTATTATTCATACGAACCTGAAACCGAGATCTACCTTCTATCCTCACCATGCTAAAGGTGACCATTTAGAGGTCTTTTTTAAAATGATTAATAAAGATTTTGAAGATTTAACTCTAAAACAAGGGAAAATGCGAAATAATCTTACAAAAGAGGAAAAAACAGCCCTGAAAGACCTAACTGAAAATGAGAACTTGGTCATAAAACCTGCAGATAAAGGAGGGGGAATAGTACTACTAGACAGAGAGGCATATGATAGAGAATCCCTCAGACTTTTGGGAGATATAAACACATATACCAAATTAAAGACCAACCCAATGAGGAAATTTACGGAGGAGTTGAAAAACCATTTGGATGAGGGGAGGGAACAGAACATATTAAATGATAATGAATACCAGTTTATGTACAGTGACAGATCGAAATTACCAGTTTTTTACCATCTACCCAAGGTCCACAAGAGTGTAGTCAATCCCCCAGGCAGACCTATAGTCTCGGGGATTGGCTCACTAACGGCCAATCTGTCACTGTACATAGACACATTCCTTCAGAAATATGTAGTGCAGCAGAGGGCATATTTGAGGGACACAACAGACGTGATCAACACTTTAAGCAAAGTAAAGTGGGAAGAACATTTTATTATGTCTACTTGTGATGTCACATCGCTCGACACAATTATAGAACACGAGAAAGGGTGTAGAGTGATTAAACAGGTATTATCTAGGGACAAGGACCTCACTGAGACACAGATTGCTTTTATTATAGACAGCATTAGATTTATTTTAAATCACAATTTCTTTTGGTACGGAGAAGAATACTATTTACAAAAGTGTGGAACGGCGATGGGGACGAGGTTCGCCCCCAGTTATGCTAACCTCTTTATGGCCGTTTGGGAGGATGAGAAGATCTGGCCAGGTGGCATTCTGGGGGAGAACCTTGTCCTCTGGTGCCGTTTCATTGACGACGTGCTCCTAATATGGAGGGGGGGTCAGGAATCCCTAGATGAGTTTTTAGCATCTTTAGATGTGAACGAGAACAACTTAAAATTCACTAGTAGTTCCAGCCAATTAAGTATTAACTTTTTAGACCTTGTAATCTTCGTTGAAGAAAATAAAATAAAAACTTATTTCAAAGAGAGTGACAAGAACAACTATATATTAAGATCTAGTTGTCACCTGCCCAGGTGGATGGTTGGTGTACCACCTGGACAGTTTACAAGGCTAAAAAGGAACTGTAGTGACAATAATATGTATCTCGAACAGGCGGAATATCTCAAAAAAAGATCTGTAGAGAAAGAATATAGGGAAGAAAAATTGGATAGTGCAATAAGGAAAGTGGAGGGCATCAATCGTGACGATTTGCTAAAAACCAAGGTCAAAAAGAAAGAGAGGAATGGGAAATTTGACTTTGCCTTCCTCACTAATTACAGTGGAGAAGCCAAGGTCATAAGGAACATCATTCACAAACACTGGGACATCCTCAGAAATGACCCTATTCAGGGTACTGCCATCCCTGAGAAGCCCAATATCATCTTTAGAAGGGCAAATAACCTTAAGAACAGACTGGCACCCAGTGTATTAAGAGTGACACCAATTCTGATAGCTGGCTCCAAACGGGTAAAGGCTTTTTCGGCTACAACAAATGTAGGGCATGTGAATTCAAAACAGACAGAAAAACAGAGTTCTGCTCAAATGTGACAAATGAACTTTTTCAGATAGAATCATGTTTGACATGCAGGACTGATCATGTGATCTATGTCCTGGAGTGCCCATGCAAGTTACAGTACGTTGGCAAAACAGAAAGACCAATAAGAATCAGGATACTGGAACACCTTAGCAGTATCAAGAGGCAGCTAGTCACTCATAGTGTTCCGAACCATTTCCTAGAAAAACATCAGGGAGACCCTAAAGGATTAACATATATGCCCAAAGAACTGGTTAAACAACACTGGCGAGGAGGAGATAGGAATTTAGAACTCATCAAAAGAGAATCCTTCTGGATCCACAAATTAAGATCCCTCCATCCCAGAGGCTTAAATATGGAAATAGATGTGGCTCCCTTTTTGAAATAAATCATTGCACAGATTCCTTCTGTATTCTAATGTGCCTTTCTTTCCCCTCCATTCCTTCCCTCCTTAGGTGAATAAGAAAACTCCGGTACCATATGCATCGTTTATGTTTTTTAACCCTAGAGTTAAGTTTATAGTCTCAGTGTATGTTATTGAGATCTAGTGTACATAGTCCAGTTTAGAAAGGAGCACTAAGTTTTTTTGGAACCAATATATAAAATATGTGTACTAAGTATTATTATAACCTAATTAATTGGGAATTGTGGTGAACCTCTATGCTGTCACTGCATTATTCCTCTAACAAATGCTATATAACTATATTGATCTTACATTATGCTGCAACACCTCTTTTTGGGGGGTATTCACATCCTCATCACTATGTAGATGGACATAGACCCATCAACATCACTGAACTAAAAAAAAAAAAAATTAAGTTTTTTTAAAAATAGTATTTTTACATTATAAATTATATACTTTTAGTACTTTTTATAAAAAAAAATTTATAAAACTTTTTATTATAAACAAACATTTTTAATTATATAAAATTTTAATTATATATCATTTGCACAATTTGTATACCTCTTATCCTCTCCCCACCTCAATAAGGCTACTTCTACTAAATTGCAATTTATTTTAATTTGCTGGACTTGTATATTACAAGCTAATTCCCCCAACTTCCATCTTGTTTTTTATGATGACAATGTGAATACATCCAACCATGTCCACAGACCCCATATCAGCACTGCAGGGGTTAAGAACACCAGTAATTGAATAGGGTATATAAGGCAACACTAAGGGGGGGTTCCATACTCCTGACGAAGCCAGCCATTTCATTGGCGAAACGCGTAGAGTGGACCCACCCAGGAAGTGACAGGATTGGTGCTGCAAGCTGTCAATCTGCTGCCGAACCGGAAGTGACGCGACGGAGCTGATCGTGCCCACCGAAGTGACGTGTCGCGTCGGAGACACCGCTGGAGGAGATCCCCACGCTGACACGGTGTGGAGGAAGCCACGGGGAGACTGTGGAGGAGCCTATCAGAGACGGCGGCGGTGCGGTGAGCTGCGGCAACCACCCTTACACTCCTTATCACTTATATAGTGACAAAACGCTTGTATTGATTTTAAACATTGTGAGTGCACATTTTTATTATTACATAAAGTTTATCTTTATACCATTGATCTGCACCATGGAGGTCTGCTCTATCTTTCCATGTACGTCTGCAACCGATATCCCAGTCCTAGCTGCTTCCTGTTTATGTCCAGTGAGACCCACCAGACTCCACATATCCCGCCACTGCACTTATCCTACTAACTTTCTGTGAGTAGGTAGCACATAGGGGTCAAGCATCATATCTCACCCTTGAACAAAATTGTCTGCACTTAGTGTGTTTTTTTCTTTGTTGTCTTTTCCCTACATGCTCCCCCTGGGTTGAGAAAATACAAATTGATCATCTGGGACCAGTGAAGACAGTCCCTTCCAGAGGGTTTGAGCAGGGGGTTACAACTTATATTATATTTTCACTATTGCACTATTTTTAGGCACTATATTCTTTTGAATCACTATATGTGTGTTATATATTCACTGTATTTTAAGTGATCACTAGTATTTAATTAGCGCCAGGTTTCACCAATCACGTTTTCCGGTTGTATTCACCTGGTACATAAGTCTACTAAGCGGTGGGCTACGACCCGGGGTCTGTCTCTGTTTGTATATTTGACTGTCCGGAACCGCTGTCGGTAGGTCTCTTGAGTGAGGCCTAGGCGATCCAGAATAGCAGCCTTTAGTTGCTGATAGTCCATGGCTGGAAGAGCCTGGTAGGCTGCCTGAGCTTCCCCTATGAGGAGTGGAGCCAGAGTCGTTACCCAGCGATCAACTGTCCAGCCGTGGGCCGTGGCTACCCTTTCAAAAGTGAGGAGAAATGCCTCTGGGTCTGCGTTTGGCTTCATCTTAGGCAGCATCACCGGTGGGTTATTTGGAATCCCTGGTCTGCCTGGGGTTGGGCCTTCGACCAGCAGTTGGAGTAGTTTTTCCTCTCGCCGGGCCTGTTGCTCATCTTGCTGGGCTTGTCGCTCATCTTGCTGGGCTTGTCGCTCAGCTTGCTGGGCTTGATGTTCTGCTTGCTTGGCCTGCCATTGTATTTGCTGGGCCTGTTGCTGAGCTTGTTTCTCTGCTAGCTGGAGCTGTTGTTCAAGGAACTGAGAAAAAAAATTCTCCATTTTTTTTCTTCTATGTGGCCCTTCAGATAAAGGGGCCGTCCGACGTCCCACTTCTGACACCACCTGTGGCAGGACGGCCTGTAGCCGAGGTCAGGGAACAGTCCACACGTATAGTTTCAGGATAAATGAAAACGTTCAGTGGCTTTATTTCTCCACAGTAACATAACATGCGGGTACACTGTCCCTTTAACAAAATAAATCCTGCTCCACTTTGGGAGAAAAACTGACTAATAACACAGCAGACCTATCTAGCAGGCTGGCTGGCTAAACCAGAACCAAACCATAAGGGTACTTTAAGCAGTCAGTAAACAAATGAATAATCCTTACTTTGGTTGAAGTAGTCTTTGGTGAAATCCCTCTGGCTAAGGGCTCACGCAGCAGTGTGCTCCTCTCTAAGGAAGCTACTGCCAGTCACATGATCCTTTTTCTACCTTGCTGGCTCTCAGGTGTCAGCTAAAGAGTTCTGATTTCCAAACTTCCACCTGAGTTAACCCTTATGAGTGCTGGATGAAGCACTCAGACATATGTCTCCCAGGAGTAACTGATAGGAGTTGACTTCACTCTGTCACAGGACGGGATGCAATGTCCCACACACATGCAGCATTAGAGGCTCTCGGTGTTTGGGACGGGAGTACAATGTCCCGCACACGCAGCATTAGAGGCTCTCAGTGTTTGGGACGGGAGTAGAATGTCTCGCACACACGCAGCATTAGAGGATCTCGGTGTATGGGACGGGAGTACAATGTCCCACACACAGCATTAGAGGCGCTCGGTGTTTGGGATGAGAGTACAATGTCCTGCACACACGCAGCATTAGAGACTCTCAGTGTTCGGGATGGGAGTACAATGTCCCGCACACACGCAGCATTAGAGGCTCTCTGTGTATGGGATGGGAGTACAATGTCCCGCACACACGCAGCATTAGAGGCTCTCTGTGTATGGGATGGGAGTACAATGTCCCGCACACACGCAGCATTAGAGGCGCTCGGTGTTTGGGGCGGGAGTACAATGTCCCACACACACGCAGCATTAGAGGCTCTCGGTGTTTGGGACGGGAGTACAATGTCCCACACACACAGCATTAGGGGCTCTCGGTGTTTGGGACGGGAGTACAATGTCCCGCACACACGCAGCATTAGAGGCTCTCTGTGTTTAGGACGGGAGTACAATGTCCCACACACATGCAGCATTAGAGGCTCTCTGTGTATGGGACGGGAGTACAATGTCCCACACACGCAGCATTAGAGGCTCTCAGTGTATGTGACGGGAGTACAATGTCCCACACACACGCAGCATTAGAGGCTCTCGGTGTTTAGGACGGGTGTACAATGTCCCGCACACGCAGCATTAGAGGCTCTCGGTGTTTGGGACGGGAGTACAATGTCCCACACACACGCAGCATTAGAGGCTCTCGGTGTTTGGGACGGGAGTACAATGTCCCACACACACGCAGCATTAGAGGCTCTCGGTGTTTGGGACGGGAGTACAATGTCCCACACACACAGCATTAGAGGCTCTTGGTGTATGGGACGGGAGTACAATGTCCCACACACACAGCATTAGGGGCTCTCGGTGTATGGGATGGGAGTACAATGTCCCACACGCAGCATTAGAGGCTCTCTGTGTTTAGGACGGGAGTACAATGTCCCCCACACACACAGCATTAGAGGCTCTCTGTGTTTAGGACGGGAGTACAATGTCCCACACACACAGCATTAGAGGCTCTCGGTGTTTGGGACGGGAGTACAATGTCCCGCACACACGCAGCATTAGGGGCTCTCGGTGTATGGGATGGGAGTACAATGTCCCACACGCAGCATTAGGGGCTGTGGAACACTTCAGGACCTCAGAGGCAATAAAACTATTATGGGCAGAGTAGTTGTTGTTTTAGCCGGGGATCTCTCATTAAGAAACAAAAACATTTAATTATCCATTTATAAATCTCAGTATTTTCTGGTTCCTTAGCATTCCCGAGCAACGGCCGGTACGTACATGTGTGTGCGTGCGTGTGTATATATGTGTGTATCAGTAAACAGTAGGTACTCCAATAGACTATACTGCATGTATGGGCAAATGTGCGCCGCATAACAAGAATGAATACAAGAAAAAAAAAAAGTATACAGCAAAAAATGTAATTTTTTGCTCAATACACGTTTTTGTATCCAGTTCTTGCAATGTGCTGTTTCTTTATTTACACTTGACCACGGTTTGGGTAATATATAATATATATATATATATATAATTTATTTTATTTATATATATATATATATATATATATATATATATATATATATATATATATATACACATATATATATATATATATATATATATACACACACACACACATACACACACATACACACACATACACACACATACACACACATACACACACATACAATACATTTATTTGCAAGCACATAATGTAAAATCAGCTAGCTTCAATGATGAACGAGTATTGGAGGTAGAGTAAGCACATAGGAGCCTGCGGTTGAGTTCAAACAAACTTCCTTTGTATTAGTGCATCAGAGCAGGCATACCTCAATGCTGACACACTATTATTATACATTATGACTTTACGATCACTCTGTAAAACCTCAGCACAGAATAGAAATGAAGGGGATTGCCTGTCAGCAGCCTCCCAGTAGAATATTACATAGCTCCAATTAACTCATTTCTCAAACAAGTAAATAGGGCTCTGGAGCAGTTCCACACTGAAGATAATTCGCTCTCTACGGAGGCAGCGAGTGGAACATCAGCGCTCCGTGTCCTGCAATGAGGAGACGTGGATTTTGGGACCGTACCATTTTGCATTTTCTTTACCCCCCAGGGAGAGTGAATCTAGCATTACACTTTGCACCAGTTTGCAATATTTCAAGCCTTATTAAAAGCTCCAGGTGAGCAAACATTAGATCATGGAGGTGCGGGGGACGCTCAGACAACACTGTGAGGAACGTCCCAGAGGGACATCAATACTCTTAATAATCTTAAAAGCAGCAGCCTCTGCTCATTGTTATTTTACTTACATGTTATTTATTTCCAACGGTTTTTTGTTTTGTTTTGTTTATTTTTTTTAAATCGGATGCTCCGTTCAGGAGATAAAAGCGTTTGAAATATTAAGTGTCCGGGAAGTTAAAATGGAGCCCAGCGCAGGGTAAAGGTTACCATGGTAACCTCAGAATTTAGAGATTAAGAAAATCATACATTTTGAAACACTAGAAAACACTTTTTTTTTTTATAGGAGCACGATACGTGTTTATAAAAGATAAACACACACAGACTTTGGGGGGAGGGGGGCTTTAATGGGAAGTATCCCGCTCTGACGCAGAGAGAGAGTCCCGCCGCTCTGACGCAGAGAGTCCCGCCGCTCTGACGCAGAGAGAGAGTCCCGCCGCTCTGACGCAGAGAGTCCCGCCGCTCTGACGCAGAGAGAGAGTCCCGCCGCTCTGACGCAGAGAGTCCCGCCGCTCTGACGCAGAGAGAGAGAGTCCCGCCGCTCTGACGCAGAGAGAGTCCCGCCGCTCTGACGCAGAGAGAGAGTCCCGCCGCTCTGACGCAGAGAGAGAGAGTCCCGCCGCTCTGACGCAGAGAGAGAGAGTCCCGCCGCTCTGACGCAGAGAGAGTCCCGCCGCTCTGAAGCAGAAAGAGAGTCCCGCCGCTCTGACGCAGAGAGAGAGTCCCGCCACTCTGACGCAGAGAGAGAGAGTCCCGCCGCTCTGACGCAGAGAGAGAGTCCCGCCGCTCTGACGCAGAGAGAGATTCCCGCCGCTCTGACGCAGAGAGAGAGTCCCGCCGCTCTGACGCAGAGAGAGAGTCCCGCCGCTCTGATGCAGAGAGAGAGTCCCGCCGCTCTGACGCAGAGAGAGAGTCCAGCCGCTCTGACGCAGAGAGAGAGTCCCGCCGCTCTGACGCAGAGAGAGAGTCCCGCCGCTCTGACGCAGAGAGAGAGTCCCGCCGCTCTGACGCAGAGAGAGAGTCCCGCCGCTCTGACGCAGAGAGAGAGTTCCGCCGCTCTGACGCAGAGAGAGAGTCCCGCCGCTCTGACGCAGAGAGAGAGTCCCGCCGCTCTGACGCAGAGAGAGAATCCCGCCGCTCTGACGCAGAGAGAGAGTCCCGCCGCTCTGACGCAGAGAGAGAGTCCCGCCGCTCTGACGCAGAGTGAGAGTCCCGCCGCTCTGACGCAGAGAGAGAGTCCCGCCGCTCTGACGCAGAGAGAGAGTCCCGCCGCTCTGACGCAGAGAGAGAGTCCCGCCGCTCTGACGCAGAGAGAGAGTCCCGCCGCTCTGACGCAGAGAGAGAGTCCCGCCGCTCTGACGCAGAGAGAGAGTCCCGCCGCTCTGACGCAGAGAGAGTCCCGCCGCTCTGACGCAGAGAGAGAGTCCCGCCGCTCTGACGCAGAGAGTCCCGCCGCTCTGACGCAGAGAGAGTCCCGCCGCTCTGACGCAGAGAGAGAGTCCCGCCGCTCTGACGCAGAGAGAGTCCCGCCGCTCTGACGCAGAGAGAGAGTCCCGCCGCTCTGACGCAGAGAGAGAGTCCCGCCGCTCTGACGCAGAGAGAGAGTCCCGCCGCTCTGACGCAGAGAGAGAGTCCCGCCGCTCTGACGCAGAGAGAGAGTCCCGCCGCTCTGACGCAGAGAGAGAGTCCCGCCGCTCTGACGCAGAGAGAGAGTCCCGCCGCTCTGACGCAGAGTGAGAGTCCCGCCGCTCTGACGCAGAGAGAGAGTCCCGCCGCTCTGACGCAGAGAGAGAGTCCCGCCGCTCTGACGCAGAGAGAGAGTCCCGCCGCTCTCTGACGCAGAGAGTCCCGCCGCTCTGACGCAGAGAGTCCCGCCGCTCTGACGCAGAGAGAGAGTCCCGCCGCTCTGACGCAGAGAAAGAGAGTACCGCCGCTCTGACGCAGAGAAAGAGAGTACCGCCGCTCTGACGCAGAGAGAGAGTCCAGCCGCTTTGACGCAAAGAGAGAGTCCCACAGAGAGAGTCCCGCAAAGAGAGTCCCGCAGAGAGAGTCCCGCAGAGAGAGTCCCGCAGAGAGAGTCCCGCAGAGAGAGTCCCGCAGAGAGAGTCCCGCAGAGAGAGTCCCGCAGAGAGAGTCCCGCAGAGAGAGTCCCGCAGAGAGAGTCCCGCTCTCACGCAGAGCGTCACAAAGTTTCCATAGGATTAGGCGGCAGTGGCGATTGCTAGTAAGAAAATAGTAAGGGAAAAAATGGTTACAAAAATTGTGTATTTTAGCATTTTACAAGTCAAAAAGTACACAAATTACAACATAAATAGCGCAATATAATATGTATTTGTATTTTTTTATATTGCCCTATTTGCATTGTAATATTGTGACCTTTTGACTTGTAAAAGCTAAAATACACCAGCGAGCCGGCTCTGTTTTTGCTCAGTTTTTCCGTTACTATTTTGTTACTGGTGACTTGGGCTCCATTTGGGGGACGGGGGGAGGGGGGCTTTATCTGGGGACCTTGCACCCTTCATGTTTCTAGTGATTGGGGTATTTAATGAGTGCCCTACTACCTCATTTTAAAGGTACAAAATATCCCAACACAAGAAACAATGAGGCCCCCGCCATCACGTGCAGGGCCGCGCCGCCGCACAGCGTTACCTGATAAGCGCAGTCCTTCCCAGGCGGTGGCGAAATGGCACAGTTTGTTTTGGCGTCCGTTTCACCGTGACCTAATGTCAGCCTGCGCTTCGCCGTGACTCTCCCTGCCACCTCCGCCGATCCGCCGCTGGAATCCCCGGTGCTTCGCAGGTACGTTTTATTACTGTTTAGAGTATGGGGTTAATTAAAGGGGGTTTAGTGGTTAGGGTAAGGGGTTAATTTAAGGCGTTTTAGTGGTTGGGGTAAATGGTTAATTTAAGGGGATTAAGGTAGGAGGTTAATTGAATGGGTTGTAGTGGTTAGGGTAGGGGGTTAATTTAAGGGGTTCAGGGTAAGGGTTTAGAGTAGGGGGTTTAGGCACTTACCTTAGCGGCGAAAGCGGGCGGTAGTGGGGTGAGTCACAGCAAAGCGCCTGTGGCCCCATAATCGCGCGAAACGCTACCAAATGTCCGAAAACGTGGTTACGGCATGTTTAATAATCTTAATGCAGGTGATGGATACCAGCGTTTAATGTCGCCAGAGGAACCACATAAAGTGTCTGGATGCTGCCGGGTCCCTGATCTCCCCGTGCCTGGTGCATGATCTCCCCGTGCCTGGTGCCTGATCTCCCCGTGCCTGGTGCCTGATCTCCCCGTGCCTGGTGCCTGATCTCCCCGTGCCTGGTGCCTGATCTCCCCGTGCCTGGTGCCTGATCTCCCCGTGCCTGATCTCTGATCTCCCCGTGCCTGATCTCTGATCTCCCCGTGCCTGATCACCACGTGCCTGATCTCTGATCACCCCATGCCTGATCTCCCCGTGCCTGATCACCCTGTGCCTGATCACCCCGTGCCTGATCTCTGATCTCCCCATGCCTGGTCTCTGATCTCCCCGTGCCTGATCACCCCCGTGCCTGATCTCTGATCTCCTGTGCCTGATCTCCCCGTGCCTGATCTCCGATCTCCTGTGCCTGATCTCCCCGTGCCTGATCTCTGATCACCCCGTGCCTGATCACCCCGTGCCTGATCTCTGATCACCCCGTGCCTGATCTCTGATCACCCCGTGCCTGATCACCCCGTGCCTGATCTTTGATCTCCTGTGCCTGATCTCCCCGTGCCTGATCTCTGATCTCCCTAATCACCCTGTGCCTGATGATCACCCTGTGCCTGATGATCACCCAGTGCCTGATGATCACCCGTGCCTGATGATCACCCAGTGCCTGATGATCACCCCGTGCCCGATGATCACCCCGTGCCCGATGATCACCCCGTGCCCGATGATCACCCCGTGCCCGATGATCACCCCGTGCCCGATGATCACCCCGTGCCCGATGATCACCCCGTGCCCGATGATCACCCCGTGCCTGATGATCACCCCGTGCCTGATGATCACCCCGTGCCTGATGATCACCCTGTGCCTGATGATCACCCCATGCCTGATCCTGTTTGATTGCAGATGTTCATGTTGATGTTTTCCCTTTTGTTTGGCTAAGCATGGAAGTGTAATTAGTCTAAAGCAGCCACCCCCTCTCTGACACCTATACCAGTAACTCATACACTGCTGCTATCTTGTCCCCTGAACATGTCCTCCCCATGGTAACATTTACACCACACTGGGACCTGGGGACAGCTTCATTTTAACCTCTTACTGCCCATGTGCAGCTGCCAGGGATACGTTAACAATGCAAATCTATATCTGAACTTAGGAACAAGTCTCACTCACAGGAACAACAGAGCCTCTCACTGGGGGTATTGTTTTGTATGTCTTTATTTATATAGCGCCATTAATGTACGTAGCGCTTCACAGTAGTAATACATGTGGTAATGTGCAAGGCAGCACTGCAGCGAGTGAGACTCACTGTATATGAATAATAACACACTGCAGTGAGTGAGACTCGCTGTACATCAATGATAACTGTTACTCTCTTTAGCAGGGGATATTAACGAAAGCCAGGCCCTCTCTTCTCAACTATGTCCCATGCATCTGAGAATACCCCATTCAAATTCCAAAAAGGTTAATCTGTCACCCATATAAATATCTGGAGCCTGCTGCCCAAACTGGATGAACTAAGGGCATGGTGCCTTATGCAAACCCCAACGCCATCATTCTCACAGAAACATGGCTAACCCCTAAAACCCCTGATGCAAATATCGCCATTCAGGGAAACACAATTTCTAGGAAAGACAGGTCAAAGAGAGGAGGAGTGTTATTTTATATTGCAGACACGTTACAATTTTCGCTGATAAATTGCCCCCCCAAGCCCACCCTCTTTTGAAATCATAGTTGTCAACATATGCCTCCCCTTTTTTAAGCCCGTCTTGAGCTGGCATCAACCGCCCCCCTAAAGCCCCACTACAATCCCTGACTGATATCACCCAGTTTCTTGGCTCCGTTTCCTCTCTGAATGAGAAGAGTGAGCTGCTAGTTCTTGGGGATTTCAACCTCAATTGGCTCGACCCGAAAAACAACAAAATCCAGATACAAATCAAGTCACTTAACCCAATGCTACTAATTTCAAAACCCACTCGGACAAACCTAAAATGTCACAACCATTCCTTGCTAGACTGGATCCTCTCCTCAAATCCCAGCAAAATCCAATCCTCTGGCATCCTTCCTGACATTTTCAGTGGCCATGCAATAGTGTACTCTGTAAGAAAAATTAAACCACACCAATCAAGCCCTAAAGTTCCACTCACTAGAACATTTAGAAACTTTAACCCACAACAGTTTCTGGCTGACCTTACCAGCTGCCCTTAGTACAGAATCAACTTAATTCCCGTCCCCGATTCTGCACTCAAATATTTCCAATCTGAGTTCTTAAAACTCTGTGATACCCATGCTCCACTACGCAAAATAAGAGTATGGGGGGCCCACCTTCCATGGGTTACAACCGACCTTACAGCGCTCTACCACATTAGGGTTGCCTTGTGGAAAACCTACAAAGTAACTGGCACTACCAAAGATCTTAATAACTACAGATGCCTGTGGAATATGTGCACAAGGCAAACAAGGCATGCAAAAGCACAATATTACTCTGACAATCTCCACCAGAATACATCAAATCCAGCAAACTCCTGGAAGGTTAACAATATATTCCAGCCTTCTAACCATCAACAACCAAGTAATATCAGTAAGGAGGATATTACTCTGACAAATCCCACTGACATTGCAAATGCATTCAATGATTAGTTTGTGGGGTGTGCTACTAACTTATTAGCGAAACGTAACCCGAACTACAAACATGAACCTCATCCTGGGAGTACCCCTATATCCCCACCCTCTCCCAACACTGCCCACATGTTTCAATTTGTCCCATTATCTGAAGAGGAGATTACACAAGCGCTCCTCAAATTAAAACTAAGCAGCCAATGTGGACCTGACTTACTACAATCTAGGTTCCTACGACTTGGTGCCCCAGCCATTGCCAAACCAATTGCTTCCCTACTCAACTCTATCCTGTCTGCAGGCCATATCCCTAAGACCCGGAAAACTGCCAGAGTTGTCCCAATCTTCAAAAGTGGAGACAAAAACACCGTCTCAAACTACAGGCCAATCTCTCTTCTCCCAATACTATCCAAAGTCATGGAAAATGTGTTAATTCCCAATTACACAATTATTATACCAAGACAAATTTCCCTAGCCAATTCCAAACTGGCTTTGGCCCCAAACACTCCACAGTAACTACCCTGCTAAAGTTTGCAATGAGATCCAGTGTTGAATGGAACGGGGACAACTCACTGGTGCAGTATTCCTAGATTTTGCAAAGGCTTTTGACACAGTTGATCATGTTATCCTGCTTAACAAACTCCAGAGCTCTGGAATAGGGAAGCATGCATTAAAATGGTTTCAGTCCTACCTATCAGGTAGATCCCGTGTGTCCATCTCGGGCACTAAGGGCTGGGACGGACGGATGCACGGGCTTTCCCCACCAGTAGGGGAATCCTCCCGTGCCGGTCCCGGTCCCCCCTGGCTGCACAGCTCACTACACGCTGTGACGCGTCAGCCGCTAGGGGATACAAGAGAATTGTGATCCCTAGCGTCGACGCGTCACGTGGTGTGGCTGTGAGCCAATGAGGAGGGGAGGCTTCGGGAGGAGGAGAGGCTTCGGGGAGCGGGGAGGAGTGTGGAGTGTCTGTCTCTGTGTGTGTGTGTGTGTGTGTGTGTGTGTATGTATGTATGTGTATGAGTGCCTGCCTGCGTGTGTGTGTGTGTGTGTGTGTGTGTGTAAGAGAGAGAGAGTGCCTGCGTGTGAGAGAGTGCCTGCGTGTGTGTATGACAGCCCGAGCCGAGGGAGGGGGGGGGGGAGAGTAGCGGGTCCCTCCGCTCAAGCCACGCCCCCCCTCCCGCTCAAGCCTCCCACTCCCGCCCACCTCCCGCTCCCTACAGACCGCATATCGCGGTCTGTGTATGTCAGCGCCCTGCCTGTCTGCAGTGCGGGAGCGCTGACGGAGGGAGCGGGGCCTTAGCCATACTCCAACCCCTTGGATATCACATGTGGGGTCCCGCAAGGCTGTGTTCTGGGGCCCCTACTCTTCTCAGTGTTCATCAATAATCTTCCTATGGCCTGTAAAGGAAGCTTCAATACACATGTATGCAGATTACACAATCTTATACACACACAGCCCTAACCTCTCAGACCTTGTACATGTACTTCAAACTGACTTTGAGACTTGAAAATTGGACTTCCCAAAACAAACTGTTTTTAAACACTGACAAGACTGTAACAATGATATTTGGGACCAAGGCAAAATTTCTAACGCTTCCAATGAATGACCTACAGATCCGAACCAACGCTAATACTATCCTAGCCCCTGTTACTAGTTTCAAATATTTGGGCATATGGTTTGACTCCCATTTAACATTTGAGATGCACATTGATACCGACATCCAAAACCTATGCCAAACTAGGTGTACTTTATAGAAACAAATCCTCCCGGTCAGAAAGTGCATCACACTGCAGATGCTAATGCCAATTATAGACTATGGGGACATAGTATACGGCTCGGCACCCCAAACCCACCTTAGCAAACGTGATAACCTCTACAATTCAAAATGCCACTTTGTCCTCCAATGCAATAACACACATCATTGCGAAATGTTCAAAGAACTATATTAGTCATCACTTGAGTCCAGGCGCAAAGTTCATTTTTGCCTTCAAATACTTCCTAAACAAGCTCCTCACCCCAACCACATGCAGCACTTATCTGAGATCTGACTTCAAAAGACTGTTCATGGTCCCAAGGTTCAGCAAAGTATCCGGCCGCTCCTCCTTTTAGCATGCACCCCTAAACTGGAACAATCTACCCGAGGCTCTCACAGTCTAAGTTCTTTCAAAACTAAAGCTGTCTCACATTTTAAACTGGTCTGTAACTGTTACATACGCCTATAATATATATTGTCTCTAACTGTGCATGCAATATCTTGTATATAATGTATACCCTGCTCACTTAATGTAACAATGTATTTGTAACTATGTATTTGTAACCATGTATTATGTCATCATAACTCTGTGCCCAGGACATATTGAAAACGAGAGGTAACTCTCAATGCAAAACATTTTATAAATAAATAACCCACTGCAATGAGTGAGACTCACTGTACATGAATAATAACGCACTGCAATGAGTGACACTCACTGTACATGAATAATAACGCACTGCAATGAGTGACACTCACTGTACATGAATAATAACGCACTGCAATGAGTGACACTCACTGTACATGAATAATAACGCACTGCAATGAGTGACACTCACTGTACATGAATAATAACGCACTGCAATGAGTGACACTCACTGTACATGAATAATAACGCACTGCAGTGAGTGAGACTGTATGACAAGTAACACTCCATAAGAGTGAGGCTTTATTGTAACGAGTGAGTGATACTATACAGGAGTAATAATACTTTGCAATAAGTGACACTCACTCTACCCGAGTAATAATGCATTGCATTAAGTAATACTTATTAGACCAGAGCAATAATGCACGCAGTGGGAAATACTCACTATCCCGGAGTAACAATGCATTGCATTAAGTAATACTCACTATCCCGGAGTAACAATGCATTGCATTAAGTAATACTCACTATCCCGGAGTAACAATGCATTGCATTAAGTAATACTCACTATCCCGGAGTAACAATGCATTGCATTAAGTAATGCTCACTATACCGGAGTAATACTGCATTAAGGATTAAGTAATGCTCACTATACCCGGTTAGTAATGAGTGAGACCGCACTGTAGTGAGTGAGCCTCACAGACATGCCACTCACTTCCCCTGAGTGTGACTCCCGGGCCTGCTGATAGTACACTGTGACACTGAGTGTCCTCTCTCTCTCTCCCCCCGCGTACCTGCGGCATCTCCCCCCGCGGCTGCATCACACCGGGCCGCCTCCATCCTCACTCACCATCCCGTTACTCAACCACAGAGTCTGGGAGGACGCGGGGATAGACAGGCAGCGCCGCGAAGCAGAGAGCGGGAGGTTACAGTGGGCCAGAGTGGCGCCAGGAAGGGGGGAGAAGCCACGGCCGCCATTGCTGCTAAGGGCAATGGCTGTAGTGTGCCCGTCACTGTGATAGGGCTGCAGCGGAAATGTATTTGTGTCAATAGTCAGACTAATACTGTTACCCCCTCAGTGTGGCTTCTTCAAATGGCTGGCACCTCCTGCAAGCGACTGGCACCCCCTGCAAGCGACTGGCACCCCCTGCAAGCGACTGGCACCCCCTGCAAGCGACTGGCACCCGCTGCAAGCGACTGGCACCCCCTGCAAACGACTGGCACCCGCTGCAAGTGACTGGCACCCTACTGGCACCCCCTGCAAGAGACTGGCACCCCCTGCAAGAGACTGACACCCCCTGCAAGCGACTGGCACCCGCTGCAAGTGACTGGCACCCCCTGCAAGAGACTGACACCCTACTGGCACCCCCTGCAAGAGACTGGCACCCCCTGCAAGAGACTGACACCCTACTGGCACCCCTTGCAAGCGACTGGCACCCCCTGCAAGCGACTGGCACCCGCTGCAAGCGACTGGCACCCCCTGTAAGCGACTGGCACCCTACTGGCACCCCCTGCAAGAGACAGACACCCTACTGGCACCCCCTGCAAGCGACTGGCACCCGCTGCAAGCGACTGACACCCCTTGCAAGCGACTGACACCCTACTGGCACCCCCCTTGCAAGAGACTGACACCCCCTGCAAGCGACTGGCACCCCCTGCAAGAGACTGACACCCCTTGCAAGCGACTGGCACCCGCTGCAAGCGACTGGCACCCCCTGTAAGCGACTGGCACCCTACTGGCACCCCCTGCAAGAGACTGACACCCCTTGCAAGCGACTGGCACCCGCTGCAAGCGACTGGCACCCCCTGTAAGCGACTGGCACCCTACTGGCACCCCCTGCAAGCGACTGGCACCCCCTGCAAGCGACTGGCACCCCCTGCAAGCGACTGGCACCTGCTGCAAGCGACTGGCACCCCCTGCAAGCGACTGGCACCCCCTGCAAGCGACTGGCACCCCCTGCAATCGACTGGCACCCCCTGCAATCGACTGGCACCCCCTGCAAGCGACTGGCACCCCCTGCAAGTGACTGGCACCCTACTGGCACCCCCTGCAAGCGACTGGCACCCGCTGCAAGCTACTGGCACCCCCTGCAAGCGACTGGCATCCCCTGCAAGCGACTGGCACCCTACTGGCACCCCCTGCAAGCGACTGACACACCCTGCAAGCGACTGGCACCCCCTGCAAGCGACTGGCACCCTACTGGCACCCCCTGCAAGCGACTGACACCCCCTGCAAGCGACTGGCACCCTACCGGCACCCCCTGCAAGCGACTGGCACCCCCTGCAAGCGACTGGCACCCTCTGCAATCGACTGGCACCCCCTGCAAGCGACTGGCACCCCCTGCAAGCGACTGACACCCCCTGCAAGCGACTGGCACCCGCTGCAAGCGACTGGCACCCCCTGCAAGCGACTGTCACCCCCTGCAAGCGACTGGCACCCGCTGCAAGCGACTGGCACCCCCTGCAAGCGACTGGCACCCTACTGGCACCCCCTGCAAGCGACTGGCACCCGCTGCAAGCGACCGGCACCCGCTGCAAGCGACGCACCCCCTGCAATCGACTGGCACCCCCTGCAAGCGACTGGCACCCACTGCAAGCGACTGGCACCCCCTGCAAGCGACTGGCACCCGCTGCAAGCGACTGGCACCCGCTGCAAGCGACTGGCACCCGCTGCAAGCGACTGGCACCCGCTGCAAGCGACGCACCCCCTGCAATCGACCGGCACCCGCTGCAAGCGACTGGCACCCCCTGCAAGCGACTGGCACCCCCTGCAATCGACTGGCACCCCCTGCAATCTACTGGCACCCCCTGCAAGCGACTGACACCCCCTGCAAGCGACTGGCACCCGCTGCAAGCGACTGGCACCCCCTGCAATCGACTGGCACCCTACTGGCTTCCCCTGCAAGCGACTGACACCCCCTGCAAGCGACTGGCACCCTACTGGCACCCCCTGCAAGCGACTGGCACCCCCTGCAAGCGACTGGCACCCTACTGGCACCCCCTGCAAGCGACTGACACCCCCTGCAAGCGACTGGCACCCTACTGGCACCCCCTGCAAGCGACTGGCACCCCCTGCAAGCGACTGGCACCCCCTGCAAGCGACTGGCACCCGCTGCAAGCGACTGACACCCCCTGCAATCGACTGGCACCCCCTGCAAGCGACCGGCACCCCCTGCAATCGACTGGCACCCCCTGCAAGCGACCGGCACCCCCTGCAAGCGACCGGCACCCCCTGCAGGCGACTGGCACCCGCTGCAAGCGACGCACCCGCTGCAAGCGACTGGCACCCTACTGGCACCCCCTGCAAGCGACTGACACCCCCTGCAAGCGACTGGCACCCCCTGCAAGCGACTGGCACCCCCTGCAAGCGACTGGCACCCGCTGCAAGCGACGCACCCCCTGCAAGCGACCGGCACCCCCTGCAAGCGACTGGCACCCCCTGCAAGCGACTGACACCCCCTGCAAGCGACTGGCACCCCCTGCAAGCGACTGGCACCCCCTGCAAGCGACTGGCACCCGCTGCAAGCGACGCACCCCCTGCAAGCGACCGGCACCCCCTGCAAGCGACCGGCACCCGCTGCAAGCGACCGGCACCCGCTGCAAGCGACCGGCACCCCCTGCAAGCGACCGGCACCCCCTGCAAGCGACCGGCACCTGCTGCAAGCGACCGGCACCCGCTGCAAGCGACTGGCACCCCCTGCAAGCGACCGGCACCCCCTGCAAGCGACCGGCACCCCCTGCAAGCGACCGGCATCCCCTGCAAGCGACCGGCACCCCCTGCAAGCGACTGGCACGCACAGAGGGGAGCCCCCGCACAGCTAAATGGTAGGAGTGAGGTGCTTTCTGCTGTGCTGTAAGGTAAATGGTAATGTTTAGCCAGTAACCCGACTGGTCACAGTAGGTAGCAACCCAGAGTAGATAGGTTGCTGTGCTGCGAGACTGACAGTGATTGATATGATCACCCGGTTAGTCCCAAAAACAGCTGTTAGTGCAGATATTGGTAAGCAAATTGTGTGATATGGCTTCCTGCACAGACCAAGGAATGGTTACACAGAATGAAACACAGTTGCAATCGTGGCAAAGTAAGTTACAATGTATCCCTTTATATCCAGTCCCACTCCACACACACCTTGTGTAAAGCACTGTATATACTGTGGGCTCTCCATTCATTTTTATTCACACTGATACACATACACACTCTTTCTTCACTTGCTTTCAGTAACCATTTAACACCTCTAGCCATAAAACACATCCACACCGGGGGAAGGAACAGCACAGATAACATTCCAAGAGACACTGTTTTTAAGTTTACCTTTTGCTTCATTCATTGTAACATCGCCGGAAGAAGAGATCAGTGTATCTCGAAAGCTCGCACAAATAAAAGCATTTCGTTAGCCACAGAACGGTATCATCTATTTTTTTTTTTATTTTTTTTATTATATATATATATATATATATATATATATATATATACAGTGTTCGACAAACCTATACATTTGCTCGCCCCGGGCGAGTGGATTTAACCCCCGGGCGAGTAAATATTGGCCCAAGCAGCACACGTTTGGTACTAGGTGGCGAGTAGATTTTTTTGTGTGGCGAGTAGATTTTTTGGTGATTTGTCAACCACTGTATATATATATATATATATATATATATATATATATATATATATATATATATATGGTACAGATGTAATATACACGTGACAGTTTTTTAATGTGTAAGTTTTTAAATGTCTGAAATGATATTCTAATATTCTTGTCACCTTTTTACTCCTACATTTTTTCTCATCCGGCTCTTTTGGAAAAGCAGTCGAAGAGCACAGGCGTGGAGGTATACTTAAAGGGTTCCAGGTGTGAGTGTTGTACCTGTACAGGAATTGCTGTAACATACTGTAAACACTTTGTATTGGGACAGGAACATGGTTCAGGGCAGGAGAGAGGCAAATGGAGTCCAAGTACAGGCAGAAGGTTCAGCACAAGCTCAAGACATGCAACGCACAAGCAGGATACCAGACAGTGTCCCAGAGCATAAGGAATCAGACACCTTGCTCAGGCACTGGTTGCATGGAAATGTCTCCCATATAAAGGCCAGGAACGTGTGCAGTTGATTACAACCTCCATCCAGGTTGAAAGCGGAAGGAAGCCACTTCAGCCATCTTGGGTGAGGGCGAAATGACCTCAGATGTCAGCCATCTTGGGGGAGGCAAGGAATTTCAGCGATGTGTTGGTGTCGCAGGGGAACGGCCATGATAGAAAGCCCTGCCTGTCTCAGTCACAGTGGACCAGATGCTAAATAATGTGCCGGAACAGCGTTGGAGCTCGTGTGGAAAATAGGTGTGTTAAAAGGTGCAGTCCTGTTACTTCACAAAGAGTGGCGGTAGCTGTGCAT
Source organism: Ascaphus truei (assembly GCF_040206685.1). NCBI lineage: Eukaryota > Metazoa > Chordata > Amphibia > Anura > Ascaphidae > Ascaphus > Ascaphus truei. The sequence continues at coordinate 10,083,799 of NC_134485.1, read as the reverse complement.
GGTGAAATAGGACACTGTCATAGGGCGATCCCATGGATGTTTCCACTTGGTCTACTCAGCTTCAGAACTCCCAGCTTACACAGATACCCTTTACACAGATGATGTACTGTATCATACCTGCTACCTCCGGTACATGCTGTTCTGCCAGGCTCCTTGTAAGAGGGAGGTGCAGACGTACACACAAGGAGGCAGTTTGGGGGATATTAAAACATGGCTTTATTGAGCCTGTCCCTTTAAACAATGCAGACCATACAAAAACAAAATAAACAGCCTATCCCTGTGTAAGGGTTAACTCACTTCCCAGTCCCGCTCTACAAGAGTGGGAGGAAAAGCCCCTTGATGTCATCCTTCTTGGTATCCTCTCATTTTAATGCAGTCCATCAATATACTAATGAGTTCATAGGGGTGTTACACTCTCCCTCCTGCTAGAAACATTTATGCCCCCATCAATTTCACAGTGGTATCATATATAATAGTAATAACATAACAGTACTAAAATTTCTATCAACACAGGAGCAGGTGATGGCATATAAGGGCAATTCCCACATAATGTGTCACTGATACACCACCAGGTATCACATTTCCAGGGTTCACGTGGCTCACTCACCATAGGGGTCTATATTTTTGGTATACTACCCACATGGGATTTTGGTGGATAACCCAGGGGAATCATACGTTAACCTGGCCTACTTTCTCTTTGAGGAAGGGGAGGAAATACCACTGGTTCTATCGGCACCTCTACCTGCTCTTCTTCAGACTTGGACTTAGTGTGACCCGGTGTCTTTTTCCTCTACCCTGTGGTTTCTTTCACAACCCCAAGGAACTTGGCCCGTCTCCACATCTTCATCAACTAAAAAGTGGATCTAGGGGAATAAAGTCATAGGTTTCAGGGTCCAGTTAATTTCTGGTAGTAGACGGGAACCCGTGGTAATGCACCCTGTATTGGAGGGAGACCTTGTGGAGGCTCAGAGTCACTCGAGTCCATAATGTTGGATAAGTGGCCTAACAGTCTCTCCCTTCCATACTCATCTTCATCCTCTGACTCATCACCTTCCTACCTCCATACCTGTGGCTTCATTACAGGCACAATTGTAGGCATGTACTAGGTGGTGTACATGTTGACTCCATTTTCTGTTATCTAGGATTTCCATCATATTCAACAATGTTCTGTTGAATCTCTCGGGTTGGGGGTCCCTTTGTGGGTGGTAGGGAATCATCTTAAACTTCATTATACCACACAAACTCAATATTTAATGGTAATCATTCAGCTCGTCAACTACGGCCCATTTTAATGGCAGGAGTTTGTGGACTGGATAGTTCTTCTCTGACGGGGCAAGATGCTGACGTACAAATGTGACAGGCCTTAGTCCATCAGAGTGGCCTTGGTACAGTACCCCAAACCTTCCAAGCTGGTATCTACATGCAGTATATAGGGTTTCTGGGATCAGCAAAAATCAGCACTGCAAAGAGGGTCTTGTTTTTTGGAATGCTTCCTTTCATTATTTAGTTCACCTGGCCATAGTCCTGACCACTGGTTCCTGGGGTCAAACTACACCCACGAGATGGGGGATAGCCCTTTCTTAGCTGTGTCAAAGGTTTTACTATGGCTGAGAAGTTATCCACAAACCTTCGATAGTACCTGCAAAACCCAAGGAAAGATGTCAACTCGGCCTTGGCCATGAGGCAATTGCTTCCAGCTTTGAAGGGTCAGTGGCAACCCCTCTTTCGGAGACTATATATCCCACATATAGTCTTCATTAATGATCTACCTATAGCTTGTAAGGGAGCTTCAATACACATGTATGCAGATGACACAATCTTATATGCGCACAGCCCTCACTTCTCTGACCTTGGACATGTACAGTACACCAATCAGCTTTTTAAAGACTTAAACTGGATTTCCCAAGACAAACTGTTTTTAAACACTGACAAGACTGTAACAATGGTATTTTGAAACCAGGGCTAAATTTCTAAAGCTACCAATGATGGACCTACAGATCAGAACCAGCGCTAATACAATTCTAGCCCCTGTCACTAGTTTTAAATATCTGGGCATATGGTTTGACTCCCATTTAACATTTATGTTGTACATTGATACACTGACATCCAAATCTAGGTGTACTTTATAGGAACAAATCCTCCCTAAGCCTACTGGTCAGAAAACGCATCGCACAGCAGATGCTAATGCCAATTATAGACTATGGGGACCGTGGCAGGATAGCCTCACGGTGGGGGTCAGTAAGAGTCTTAGGCAGTGGGTTTAGGCTTTAACTCCAGTGGTTTATTCTCCACAATAATAACAGAATAATAGACACACTGTCCCTTTAAGGAAAACAAAGCAATACAAGCAAAACCTACTCCCCTTGGGAGACTAACTCAAAATAATGGCTGACTAACCCGCTGGCTAACCCCAGTTTCAAGCTTTAAATAATACCCTCATGTTTAGAGATATAATATCAAGTCCTTATCGTGTGGATGGGGAACGCTATCCCAAACTAGTCTTTGCAATCCCTCTGGATAGGTTCATGAAGGAAACCGATAAGAATCCCTCAGCCAATCCGGCCATCAGTTTCTAAGCACCAGAACAACAGTGGCAAATTTGAAACGACCAAAAGATGCACCGACCGAAATAGCAAAGACACCGGCTTCAGAAATCCGAGGTGAAATATTTTCTAAGTCTAGCTTTTTGCGGCCAAGTTTTACAAACAGAACGTAGCGGTCGCGGCTAGGATTGCAAGCCGAATTTAGTTCCAGGACGATTGGAGCTAACTCCCAGTGAAGTGATTTCAGCACCTCCAGAGGAAGGAGAGTGGTGGCGTCAGGAACTCCATGCCGATTTCAGCTCCAGGACATCTCGGGCTAAGTCCCGGTCAACGAAAGACCCTTGTTTTATGTTATATTAAGTTAGGAAAATCTAGGTTTTTTGACCCAGGTCCCAAGTAAGTGTGTCTATCTTATGTAGTTTGTGTTCCACTGTGTGTTTGCCTTTTCATGCGAATCAATTCACAATTTATTTCACTTATCTTGTTTTGCTCAATGTATGATCCAGATATAAAGGTGTAAATGCCTGGCCTTCTATGACAGCCAGTAAAACCTACTCAGACAGCTGTTTTGACTCTTCAGTGTGAGGCTGGTTATACTCGCTTTGCAATGTGAAGCTGGAAAAGGTTTAATGAATTTAGACACTAAATACGACAAGACATGCGCTCGATGCTTCAATTGGGGTTCTCCAAGGTCTGCCTACATTCTACATTGTCTAACCCTATTGTACCCGAAAATTAACTTTTCTATATGTGATATTTCATCTAAATCTCCAGCCCCGTTTTGCAAATGAACATTTGGAATATTTTTAGCATTCATTTCCGAATGTAGCACCGGTTATTTATTTGGTAGAATATTTCCCTGCCAGAGAATACGTAAGTGCGTGATCCTCCCAGATGGGACCAAACACTATTATCTCATTTATATGACAACGTATTTTGAGATATGTAAAATATAAAGGCATATTAGGGATCTTATCACTGGATTTGATATTTTCTAAAGGTAGAGATTTATTTTGTGCCATCTAGTAAAATGTACATTTTTATAACACCCTCTTTATCAGGGGCTGATTTATCCTTATACCGCCCATAGGCTCACCCTGGCAGCAGGTACAGCCGTACTGTTGCAGCATAGCGCAATCACAGCAGCATGTGACGACGCATTGTGATGGTAATGTGTCATTTGATGTCGGGTTGCCATGACAACGCGACGCTGCAGGAGGGGGACCGCTCCAGAGAAGACCCCCCCTCTCAACACACACACAAAGCAATTGTCGCTCCCCTACAAATTGCCGCTCCAGGCTACAGCCCTAGTCAGCCTTGTGGGAAATCCAGCGCTGCTATTTATGCCATATCTCGTAAGGATGAGACGCCTCCCGTGCAGGAAACAGTGAATTTCCAGAGATAAACAGTAGGGAGATGTTCAAACTAAACTTACATTTCCGCCAAAGTTGTGACTATTTTCTGAGGTCGTAAAGTACAGATATAAATACCAGATTTCACCTTGTTGTTACTATAACCCTTTCATTGCAAGAGAGGCCCGCAACACATTTAGGGCTTTATTGACAACGCAGCACTTCTCCATGAGACACCTTCAAGCAAAGTTTACTAAATATGGTCCATTCAACTAAACGTAGCTGTAATGTGTCATCCAGCATAGAAGTTGTCTTGTAGAGTACAGCAAAGAAAAATATCATGTTGTGAGCACATTAACGTCTCATACAGGTCTGCCGCCCTGCCTCTCGCCATTACCTCATAGGCCGCGTTTATAGTAACCGCGACGGCGCATGCGTCGAGAACAACCAACAATCCTATGACGCCGACCTATAGTGCGATGAGGCGTGACAGCGCGACCGCGTTTTGGAAAGACAAAACAAAATGGTCTTTTCAAGCAACGGTCGCATCACGTGAGCGGTACAGCCAATCACGGCGAACCAGAAAAAGGGAAAAGAAAAAAACGAAGCACTGGTTCCACTAATAGCTATAAATAAACACAGAGGTGCATTCCCACAATAAAAAAAGTTTAATGGATCAAAGGCACAAAAAACAGAACACCTACGCGTTTCGGCGGGCTTGTGGCCCTTTATCAAGGTGACGCGTTCACCACGCCTCCATCAAAGTGCGGGCCTCGCTGGGGCGACAGGCGCATGCGGCTCCATGCCCTCCGTCGCGCGCACACGCGCCTGTATTATAATCTCAGCCTTGGCATACAGTGCTCCCACTGCAGCCAGGGATTCTGGTTAATTACATGCAAATGAGCACCGAGTGACTAATTCTTATCCATTTTAACATGGAACCCCTATGAGCTTATACCTGCCGTATTACACAGCTTTACAGCACAGCCTGGGTTACAGAAGTGCAGAGCCGGTAACCCTACTCACAGACAGCTTTTTCAACCTTTTGGGTCTCACAAGTGTGAGGTTGGCTACTGACTCTTGCAGAGTAGCAATCTACTATATATGTCTGCGTCCCTAGCGGCAATCTCATTGGTCCCTTGGCCTGCCCGCCCCCGCACCTCTCATTGGCCTGAGGCAGAGTGACGGGCAAAAAAAACCACACACACACACACACACACACACCCCCCCTCCTCCTCCTCTCCCTGTGCCCCTCACTCTCTCCCCCCACGTCACCCAAATCCCCACGCTCCGCAACATCCCCAGCCGCACCATCACCCTCACCGTGCGCCGTGGAGAGCAGCAAACTGCAGCCTCCTCCCCCCTCGCGGCGCGGCCCGGGCCTCCTGCACTCCCCCTCACGTGCACCGCTCCCGGAGAGGGGAAGCGCGGCCCGGGCCTCCCGCCTCAGATCCACGTGGGAGCCGGCGCCGCTACAGTCAGCGGGGGAACGAGCGCCCGGGACACAGCGGGGAGCGGCCACAACAAGCTGCCTCCCGCCTCACATCCACGTGGGAGCTTCCGGACGGGTGAGTGAGCTGCCGGACGGGTGACTGAGCGGCGTTCACCTACCCTCACCTCCCCTCACCCACCCCTCACCTCCCCTCACTCCACTTCCCCTCCACCTCCCCTTCACCTCCCCTCCACCCCACCTCCCCTTCACCCCCCCTCCACCTCCCCTTCACCCCCCCTCCACCTCCCCTTCACCCCCCCTCCACCTCCCCTTCACCTCCCTTCCACCCCCCCTTCACCTCCCCTCCACACCCCCTTCACCTCCCCTCCACCCCCCCCTCCACCTCCCCTTCACCTCCCTTCCACCCCCCCTTCACCTCCCCTCCACACCCCCTTCACCTCCCCTCCACCCCCCCCTTCACCTCCCCTCCACCCCCCCTTCACCTCTCCTCCACCCACCCAACCTTCACCTCCCCTCCACCCCCCGTCTTCACCTCCCCTCCACCCCCCCTTCCCCCCACCACCTCCCCCCCTTCCCCCCTCCACCTCCCCTCCACCCCCCCCTTCACCCCCCCTCCACCCCCCCCCCCTTCACCTCCTCTCCACCCCCCCCCTTCACCTCCCCTCCACCTCCCCTCCACCCCCCCTCCATCCCCACCTTCACCCCCCCTCCACCCCCACCTTCACCCCCCCTCCACCCCCACCTTCACCCCCCTCCACCCCCACCTTCACCCCCCCTCCACCTCCCCTTCCCACCACCTCCCCCCCTTTCCCCCCCTCCCCCTCCCCCCTTTCCCCCCCTCCCCCTCCCCCCCTTCCCCCCCTCCCCCCTTCCCCCCCCCTTCCCCCCTTCCCCCCCTCTCCCCTTCCCCCCCCCTCTCCCCTTCCCCCCCTCTCCCCTTCCCCCCCCTCTCCCCTTCCCCCCCCTCTCCCCCTCCCCTCACCCCCCCTTCACCTCCCCTCCACCCCTACCTTCACCCCCCCTTCCCTTCACTCCCCCCTTACAACCTCCCACCACCTCCCCCTCCTCACCACCTCCCCCCACCTTCACACCACCTCCCCCCACCTTCACACCCCCTTCCCCCCTTCCCACCACCTCCCCCCCTTCCCACCACCTCCCCCCCCTTCCCACCACCTCCCCCCCCTTCCCACCACCTCCCCCCCCTTCCCACCACCTCCCCCCCTTCCCACCACCTTCCCACCTTCCCCCCTTCCCCCCCTCCCCCCTCCCCCTCCCCCTCCCCTCACCACCTCCCCCCCTAACCACCTCCCCCCCTTCCCCCCTCCTCACCACCTCCCCCCCTTCCCCCCTCCTCACCACCTCCCCCCCTCCCCCCTCCTCACCACCTCCCGCCCCTTCCCCCCCTCCCCCCCTCCCCCCTTCCCCCCCTCCCCCCCTCCCCCCTTCCCCCCTCCTCACCACCTCCCCCCTCCTCCCCCCCCTCCTCACCATCTCCTCCCCCCCCCTCCTCACCACCTCCTCCCCCCCCCTCCTCACCACCTCCTCCCCCCCCTTCCCACCTCCTCCCCCCCCCTTCCCACCTCCTCCCCCCCCTTCCCACCTCCTCCCCCCCCCTTCCCACCTCCTCCCCCCCCCTTCCCACCTCCCACACACACACACGTAGACACACACACGTAGACACACACACGTAGACACACACACACACACACACACGTAGACACACACACACACACACACACACACACACAAGTAGACACACACACACACACACACACGTATACACACACACACACACACACACACGTATACACAAACACAAACACACACACGTACACACACACACACATGTACACACACGTACACACGCACGTAGACACACACACGTAAACGTAAGACACACACATGTACACGTAGACACACACATGTACACGTAGACACACACACACACATGGACACGTACACACACACACACACATGTACACGTACACACACACACATGGAGACATACACACACACATATGGAGACATACACACACACGTATACACTCACACACGTATACACACACAGGTATACACACACATAATGTATACACACATGTATACACACACACATGTATACACACACAAATGTACACGTACACGTACACGTACACACACACACACACACACACACACATGTATACACACACACACTTATACACACACACATACAATGTATACACACAAACATGTATACACACACAAACATGTATACACGTGTATACACATGTGTATACACACACATGTATACACACACACAATGTATACACACACACACGTGTATACACACACACAATGTATACACACACACGTGTATACACACACACGTGTATACACACACGTGTATACACACACACGTATATACACACACACGTATATACACACACACGTACACATACACACACACGTACACATACACACACATGTATACACACACACACATACAATGTATACACACAAACATGTATACACACACACATGTATACACACACACGTACACACATACACACACATGTATACACACACACACACAATGTATACACACACACACGTATACACACACTATCCCCAGCACCACCACATCAGCACACTGGTATCCCATGCCCCCCCCAGCACACTGGCATTCTCGGCTCCCCGCCATTCCCAGCCCCCATCAACACCATCAGCACTCACACATCGGCACCTTTGCACCTCCCCCATCGGCACACCCACATCCGCACCCCCACATCAGCACCAAACCCTCCCAAATCAGCACACCGATACAATCACCATAAGTACAGCCACAGCAGCACTACCACCGCACATGGGCCGCGTGGACCACTCCCCACCCAAATGCCACACCCACACCACAAACATCCCGGGCAACGCCGGGGCTCTCAGCTAGTTCTTAGTAAATATCTGTCTAAATGACAGCACAGAAGAAGGCTGGGGAGCCGTGTTGGTCCTTTGGTCCATGTAGTAACACAGGAAGGAGAGGGAGTAGGATACCTTTTATTCCAGAGATCTAAAGGGAATGAGACCGCTCATCCTTTTTGTAATGTATATTAAATAGCAATGGCAGGTGCTTAAGGGACAAATAGACATATAATTTCAGATGAGATCCAAGAGGGATCAAAAAGGAATCCCCAAAGCAAGCACTCAATGCCAGGAACAATATGGTTAGATAGCAGTGATCCAACAAGGTCAAAATGCCTGTATAGGGTATGTATAGGGATTAAATAACCCTTTAAGTCCCACCAAGTCCAAAGGAAAAAATAATACATTTTTATTAGTTATTACTTATTAAAAACACAAACATTTCAATCACACTATTAAAAATACCTCTATCCAGAGGTGGTTAATGTGGTCAGTATTTCCGGAGTATGTCTATATTAGTATGACTCCTATATCATTAACCATATCATTAACCATATGTAATGGATCTATAGTAGCCACAATGGCCCTGTCAGGTGCCTGGAAGGATATCTGTGATCGCGTGACGTCATCAGAGGTGGCGCCACCCCTACGATCCTGTAGCTTGAGAGAAGACAGGCTTGTATACGCGGCTGGGTTTAGACATATACTTATGATCCGCCGCGATCACAGATATCCTTCCAGGCACCTGACAGGGCCATTGTGGCTACTATAGATCCATTACATATGGTTAATGATATACTATATACTTGGTGCAATAGAACTGTGATACAGGTCCTGGGTATTACCTACTGTGACTGTTTGTCTGTATACTATACCGAGTCTGGTTGGATATGTCTGACACTTAACACAGACATGATCCAAATGCAGTCTGTTTACTGACTGAGCGACACAGACTGTCACTATATGTATATGTGTAGATAGAAATCAGTAGCACTGTTGCACCAGTTGATCTAAGAAATATTCATTTCGGACAACACTGCACTCAACCTACATATGTGTGTATAGTCTGATATTCAGATTCCAGATTTTACAGGATCACAATACATAATTATCCGGTTTATAATTGATATTACCGATTGGGATGCATGTGAGTCAATAAGAGTCATACTAATATAGACATACTCCGGAAATACTGACCACATTAACCACCTCTGGATAGAGGTATTTTTAATAGTGTGATTGAAATGTTTGTGTTTTTAATAAGTAATAACTAATAAAAATTGATTATTTTTTCCTTTGGACTTGGTGGGACTTAAAGGGTTATTTAATCCCTATAAATACCCTATACAGGCATTTTGACCTTGTTGGATCACTGCTATCTAACCATATTGTTCCTGGCATTGAGTGCTTGCTTTGGGGATTCCATTTTGATCCCTCTTGGATCTCATCTGAAATTATACCTTTTATTCCACCAACAAGCAGTTGCAAAGTTACAAGCTTCCAAGCCTCTCAGGGATGAAGAACCCCGAGAGATTCCAAAGCGTGTAACATATCAACTGCTTGTTAGTCCCGTCCCTCTCCCTCCTGTGTTACTGTCCCGTCCCTCTCCCTCCTCTGTTACTGTCCCGTCCCTCTCCCTCCTCTGTTACTGTCCCGTCCCTCTCCCTCCTGTGTTACTGTCCAGTCCCTCTCCCTCCTCTGTTACTGTCCCATCCCTCTCCCTCCTATGTTACTGTCCCATCCCTCTCCCTCCTGTGTTACTGTCCCATCCCTCTCCCTCCTCTGTTACTGTCCCGTCCCTCTCCCTCCTCTGTTACTGTCCCGTCCCTCTCCCTCCTCTGTTACTGTCCCGTCCCTCTCCCTCCTCTGTTACTGTCCCGTCCCTCTCTCTCCTCTGTTACTGTCCCGTCCCTCTCCCTCCTGTGTTACTGTCCAGTCCTTCTCCCTCCTCTGTTACTGTCCCGTCCCTCTCCCTCCTCTGTTACTGTCCCGTCCCTCTCCCTCCTCTGTTACTGTCCCATTCCTCTCCCTCCTCTGTTACTGTCCCATCCCTCTCCCTCCTCTGTTACTGTCCCATCCCTCTCCCTCCTCTGTTACTGTCCCGTCCCTCTCCCTCCTCTGTTACTGTCCCGTCCCTCCCCCTCCTGTGTTACTGTCCCGTCCCTCTCCCTCCTCTGTTACTGTCCCGTCCCTCTCCATCGTGTGTTACTGTCCCGTCCCTCTCCCTCCTCTGTTACTGTCCAGTCCCTCTCCCTCCTCTGTTACTGTCCCATCCCTCTCCCTCCTCTGTTACTGTCCCGTCCGTCTCCCTCCTCTGTTACTGTCCCGTCCCTCTCCCTCCTCTGTTACTGTCCCGTCCCTCTCCCTCCTCTGTTACTGTCCCGTCCCTCTCCCTCCTCTGTTACTGTCCCGTCCCTCTCCCTCCTCTGTTACTGTCCCGTCCCTCTCCCTCCTCTGTTACTGTCCCGTCCCTCTCCCTCCTCTGTTACTGTCCCGTCCCTCTCCCTCCTCTGTTACTGTCCCGTCCCTCTCCCTCCTCTGTTACTGTCCCATCCCTCTCCCTCCTCTGTTACTGTCCCATCCCTCTCCCTCCTCTGTTACTTTCTAAATTACAGTTCTCCTACAGACCACATTCAAGATACTTCACATAATACTTCAATGGCGACACCTTGTGGATATAAATAGAATATTTTTTTAAATGTATTTTTTAAAACTATTCAGATTATTATTTTTTACTTTGTCTTACTGTATGTATGTATGTATTGTATTGTATTGTATGTCTTTATTTATATAGCGCCATTAATATACATAGCGCTTCACAGTAGTAATACATGTGGTAATCAAATAAATAACAGATAATATAAATAACAGATCATGGGAATAAGTGCTTTAGACATAAACGTAACATTAAGGAAGAGGAGTCCCTGCTCCGAGGAGCTTACAGTCTAATTGGTAGGTAGGGAGAACGTACAGAGACAGTAGGAGGGAGTTCTGGTAAGTGCGTCTGCAGGGGGCCAAGCTTTATGTATCATGTGTTCAGAATATATGTATATGTATTTGATATGCCGTCTGTCAACTAATCAAGATAAAGGATGATGATGGTAAAACAGTTACATTGTTACAAAACAATTTATCCAAATAAAAAATGTACCCCAAAAATCTGAATACTAGATTAAAATAGCATTCCCATCAGGGCCGTGAAAGTGTATCAGGTGCCCCCTTCCCCCCTGGTGAGAATGTATCAGGTGCCCCCTTCCCCCCTGGTGAGAGTGTATCAGGTGCCCCCCCACTCACCCCCTGGTGAGAGAGTGTGTCCGGTGGCCCCTTCCCCCCTGGTGAGAGAGTGTGTCCGGTGCCTCCTTCCCCCCTGGTGAGAGAGTGTGTCCGGTGTCCCCTTCCCCCCTGGCGAGAGAGTGTGTCAGGTGCCCCCTTCCCCCCGGGTGAGAGAGTGTGTCCGGTGCCTCCTTCCCCCCTGGTGAGAGAGTGTGTCCGGTGCCTCCTTCCCCCCTGGTGAGAAAGTGTGTCCGGTGCCCCCTTCCCCCCTGGTGAGAGAGTGTGTCAGGTGCCCCCTTCCCCCCTGGTGAGAGAGTGTGTCCGGTGACCCCTTCCCCCCTGGTGAGAGAGTGTGTCCGGTGCCCCCTTCCCCCCTGGTGAGAGAGTGTGTCAGGTGCCCCCTTCCCCCCTGGTGAGAGTGTGTCCGGTGCCTCCTTCCCCCCTGGTGAGAGAGTGTGTCCGGTGCCTCCTTCCCCCCTGGTGAGAGAGTGTGTCCGGTGCCTCCTTCCCCCCTGGTGAGAGAGTGTTTCCGGTGCCTCCTTCCCCCCTGGTGAGAGAGTGTGTCAGGTGCCCCCTTCCCCCCTGGTGAGAGAGTGTGTCAGGTGCCCCCTTCCCCCCTGGTGAGAGTGTATCAGGTGCCCCCCCCCCCCTGATGAGAGTGTGTCAGGTGCCCCCTTCCCCCCTGGTGAGAGTGTATCAGGTGCCCCCCCCCCTGGTGAGAGAGTATGTCAGGTGCCCATCCCTCCATCCCCCTCCCCCCCCACACACACACATTTATCTTTCGAAAATGAATACTGCACATTAGTGTTGCACCCTTGCTAATTTGGCTTTAGCCCATCAGGGACTTAAGGGGTTAAATCCCTTGCAGGGCATAGGTGTTGCACACTTTGTGTAACTTAAATATGTATCTGTTTTAAAGGTTAGTGTCTGGCACTGCCTTAATTCTGGAGGTTTCCAGAAAGTCCCCATATATGGGGGTGACCTTATAATGCTTAGACGGACCCCAGGTTATAAAAGGTAGGGTTCAGCCTTTTTTGCTTCGGATCCCAGGAGGAACCAGAGGAGGGGATGTCACTTGTATACGTTATATGTTTATAGTAAGTAACTAAGTGTAACGGGTTTCCCCCCCCCCAATCTCACATTGGCCCGGGTAATCTAACCAATCCCCATTACGTGTTCGTGTCTGGTGGTGCACCTGTAGGCAACAGGGCTCCTGAGTCTCCCGCTTGATGGTATTAGAGGATGTCATCCAGACAGGCAGCTGAGGTAGTGTGTGCGAGTCCTACCTATATCCAGTGCAGCGCCTCCACCTCATCAGGATCTGTGCTTCCGCAGGAAGATGGTCCTGGTGAGGGACTCCTTCTTGGTGGTGCCATCCACTGCTGAGTAACTTCACACTCACACAGTGGAGGTATATTCGAACAGGGCATCTTTATTGATGGTTGGTATGGGCAAGCTGCCCCTCACAGATAACAGCTCAGCCACTCATCTCACTGCAGCATTCCATTAGGAAGGTCCCTTCTCTAATAGATCTGCTTTCCACCTCTACTCTCAGAGAGATTCTCCAGCTTCTCTGGCTGCTGTCAGCTCCTCTCCTGAGCTGCTTTGTCTCTCTCAGCTCCTCTAACTCTGCTGCGTATGCTCACTGACTCACAGCTAGCAGGAGACACTGCAACATTGTTGCAGACCTTCACGTGCCTCTCAGTGAACAGAGCAGCACAACAACAGGAAACTGAACTCCTAACTTTAGGCAGTGCTGTGTCTTATATCACCCCCCAGAGAACAAACATGCTCTGTATCACTAAGTGGGAACACACTGCATGTTGTCACTTCCTTTGGGGACATATGACACCTCACCAGGGTGTGAGGGCAAACCTCATTGATAGCATGCTGGCAATCCTGCATACTTACCAGGGTTACTGCCAACATGAGAAAGAGATATGTACACCAATCCTAGACATGGCTACATTCTCCCCCTGGTGGAATCCCAACGCCCTCGCTTGGGGACCTAAATTTGCGGAACCTTCCTTCAGGTAGCACTGCAAAACATAACAACACATTATTACAGTACATATCTTTTCTTATAACCATTATAACAGACACATCCTAACGTAGATGTGTAACAACCAGAATTACCCCCTGCTATAGTATCCATTACTGGTACCCCTATACCCTCTTAAGGTGGCTTACGTACAGCATAGTCCACTGGGCTTAGAGTATCAATACTGTAACACTCTAGGTGACATACTGGACACCCACAATCAGCCCAAAATTCTGGCATGGATGCTGATGGACCGAAAGGATCATGCCCATACACCTCCCTAAGGCATCTCCTGGGGATGTAGCATATCCCCTCGTGACTACACCACGTCTCATCTAACCCGCCAGGATCCCAAATTTCTTCTCCTAATCCTTCCTCTTCATCAGTGCCATATCCCCTATCTTCATCAGGGGACCCCATTTCGAACTTACTTTCTCCCTCCCATGGATGGTGAAAATAAAGTAACCACTTTTGGCGATCCCTAATAACTCTTTCTGACTGTGGGGGCACGTAGGGGGTTCCCTGGGCAATAGGCACAATATGAGCAACATTACCCAAATCCCCAGATGAAACTCCCAATGTTCCTGGAGACCCAAAATTTGACCCAATGCTCTTAGAATCACATCCCACCCCAACAGCACGATTGTCATCATTAGGGCTGTATAACATCCTTTGCATAGCCATTTTCCTCCCCGATCCCTCATCAGAGGTAAAACAGTCACCCCAGTCCAGATTTTCCCCAGTCCATTCTTCAGAAGTGGCTCAGGACTCCCCAGACAACCCTTGGCTAGACTGGGACCCGTAGGAAAAAGTGACAGGGGCAGGGATTTTAACTATGGCCGGGGATTGGGCATAGGGAAACACTGCCAGCATACGCGGGGCTACGACCCGCAACTTCTCGCTACTTTGCCCAGTACCATCGGACTGGCACTCCGGTTCACTCGCCTCCTTACTCCCAGGCTTCCGCAGGGCCTGCTGGCTCTTCTCGGACCCAGGCAACCTGGTACAGCTGCTTGGCCGAGAGGACACGGCCATCTCGCTGGACTCGCCGCCATCTTGCGTTGGGTTCCCAACCGGAACCTCTTCCTCCAGAACGACATCCGCCGCCGGAAGTGATGGTTCTGCTCTCTGCTCCGTCCGGGCCTGGGCTAGGCCTTTCTCCGCCGTTGCCACCACCGGCGCCTGTGGAGGGTAAGGATGCATCTCACCGCTCCGTCGGCTCGGGATGGGTTCCTCTCCACCGTCTGTTCCGTCAGTCACCACGGCCGTGGGACTCCGCCTCTCAGGTTGTTTCTGCACCGGCGACACGAGACTCAGCTCTGCCGCGACACAGGTAATTGCCGGTTCTTTTCCAGCACCGCTGTAGTGGTCCGCCGGGGGGCGCATCACCACCGATGGTTCGCTCGGTTCCATGGATAACGGGGCAGGTGATTCCTGCTTGGGAACCGGGTCTAAATGTTCACTTGGGCACACAGGCCCTCTACAACCTCCACAGCTGGTTGACTACTGTCTTCAGTAGTACAGGATGGGGGTAGGGACATCTCCGCAGGGGAACAGCGTCTGGGCGCCTCGCATTCGCTGGTGGCCATCGGCCTGAAGCGGTCCTGCTCCGGCGGTACCAGTGGTAGCGATCCCCCTTCTCCCTGGGCAGTCACCTTACCCTTCGTTGATTCCGTTATCTGTGGTTCCATCATCTGGGGTTCCGGTTTTGGAACCGGATCTGGAGCCGTCTCTGTCATCGGGGCTTGGAATTCCTCAAGCGTAGGCAGAAAAGGGCTAGACACAAGATGGTTTGCTCCGTTCACAAAGAAAATAGCTCCCCAAACAAGTTCTTTTCCCAGAAATACACAATCAGAGCCCAAACACCTCAAGCTGGTGATCCCGTCAGTGGATACTTCCAGGACCCCTTTAGGCAATGAATAATAGGCAAAGTCCATATCGCCCTTCCTCACTTTATGCAGACACGGGCACAAAAGAAATGGGTGACTTACTTTCCTCGCTCGCCATGCCCCTGGTAGCTGAGGTTGTGGTTTACTGCATTCTGTTTCTTTCTTAGGGGGAACAGAAGTTGCTACTGGCAGTTCACTGTGCGCACTCCCCCTGGTGGACTCTAGAGGAGGGGCATTCTCTATAAGGGAGTGGTTCTGGCTCTGCGCTGAGTCACTCACATCACCGGGGAGGGGCTCTGAGTCCGTCACAGTCCTTGAGGGCGCGGCCACAGCTTTCGCGCCATACCTCCCCGCAGGGTGGAGTTTTTCTTTTGGTGCCAATCCCGGCCAACTTTCTTCAAGTTTAGCATTGGCAGCATTTTCTGCAACTGGCCCACGCGGTCTCCCAGGGAAGCGGGAACCGCCATTTTGGATCGCTCTGCCATCCATATTCGCAGCAGTTGCAACTTCATGTTTCTCTATCTCATCCACTAGCCTCTCTAAGGACAGGGGGTCACCCCGCATCCAGGAGCACCGCATCTTGGCCACGACAGGATGGTCAGGCATCGCTCCTCTCAGAACTTGATAACAAAAGTACACCTCCACCTCAGTGGCCTTAATACGATCACCTTTTCGCATCTCCCGCAAGACTTCTCCAATCCGCAGGAGGAACTCAGATAGCTCCTCTCCGTCTTTCTGACGAAGACTGAAGTACCGCTTCATCAATTGTCCTATGTCCTCTTCACACACAATGGACTGATTGAGCATTACTACTGACTCCAACGCCGTCGCCATTTTGCGTTGCTGTATTTGTTCTGATTGTACATGGAGCTCCTCTCTGCGGGGCAGCTGCCACACCGATACAACAAACATGCCTTGTGCACCACCTTGTGTACCTAATGTAGATCTGACTCGTGTTTGCACTACCTCAGGCTAGGCTCACTCTTTCTGTGTTTGCTGTAACTACCTTCCTCCAGTCTGTGCTTCCTTCGGTAAGTGATCTGGAATGGACTAGAGTACTCTTCCATGCAGTACTTGGGCATCTACCTACTGTTGGCTAGCCTAGTGCAGATCCTCTCCAGAATTCCTGACCACGTTAACAGGCTATCCCTTCAGGCATCTTACCCCTAGCGCTACCTCAAGGTGACTAGGACAGCTATAGCCCCTCTCCAGACCCACTAACTCCTCTCAGGTTCCCAGGGTATCCCTGCGGTTCCATCCCAACACAGCACAAAGTGGTAGCATACACTCTCCCTGTTTCCTAGTGTGCCTAGCAAAAGCCTGTCCTGTTGACAGGTATCTCAGCAGCGCCTCCAATTGTAACGGGTTTTCCCCCCCCCCCAATCTCACATTGGCCCGGGTAATCTAACCAATCCCCATTACGTGTTCGTGTCTGGTGGTGCACCTGTAGGCAACAGGGCTCCTGAGTCTCCCGCTTGATGGTATTAGAGGATGTCATCCAGACAGGCAGCTGAGGTAGTGTGTGCGAGTCCTACCTATATCCAGTGCAGCGCCTCCACCTCATCAGGATCTGTGCTTCCGCAGGAAGATGGTCCTGGTGAGGGACTCCTTCTTGGTGGTGCCATCCACTGCTGAGTAACTTCACGCTCACACAGTGGAGGTATATTCGAACATGGCATCTTTATTGATGGTTGGTATGGGCAAGCTGCCCCTCACAGATAACAGCTCAGCCACTCATCTCACTGCAGCATTCCATTAGGAAGGTCCCTTCTCTAATAGATCTGCTTTCCACCTCTACTCTCAGAGAGATTCTCCAGCTTCTCTGGCTGCTGTCAGCTCCTCTCCTGAGCTGCTTTGTCTCTCTCAGCTCCTCTAACTCTGCTGCGTATGCTCACTGACTCACAGCTAGCAGGAGACACTGCAACATTGTTGCAGACCTTCACGTGCCTCTCAGTGAACAGAGCAGCACAACAACAGGAAACTGAACTCCTAACTTTAGGCAGTGCTGTGTCTTATATCACCCCCCAGAGAACAAACATGCTCTGTATCACTAAGTGGGAACACACTGCATGTTGTCACTTCCTTTGGGGACATATGACACCTCACCAGGGTGTGAGGGCAAACCTCATTGATAGCATGCTGGCAATCCTGCATACTTACCAGGGTTACTGCCAACATGAGAAAGAGATATGTACACCAATCCTAGACATGGCTACATAAGTAAGAAACCTTTTGTTATTTTCCAATGAGGGAAAGTCACGCCTAAATTATTACAGGGTCCCCCCCATATGGCCCTTAGGTGCATCCTACCCACAAGAAGGGATACAAGGCACTTTATCATAAGGTGTATTCAACCAGAACCCCTTCAGTGTACATCTGCGCACCCCAAAGGCGGACGTCCCCAAGAGTTGCTCCCCATCTGCACAGGACCAGCATGCTAAGGGTTAACATTTGCTCGTACTTTGTGGAACGTCGACCCAACCCACTGGAATGTTAATGAGCCAAGAGGACAAAGAACGTTGTATTTGCAGCTGCATTGAATTTGGACCACTTCAGGGTACATCTGCGTTGCCCCAAAGGCGGACAGCCTGTGGCGCAGCCGAAGAGTGTGAGCCGTTTGCTGCCGTTCGGCTGCTGTTTGGTGATGTTAAAGCTTCTCTATTTCAATCTGAAACTTACCAGCCCTTTATCCCCTGTACCCAAATTTCCAACTCTATCTGTTCATGAAATGTCTGGGAAGTGACTGTATAACCCTGTTCTTTTAATGTACCCATGTATTGTTATAACTCTGTGCCCAGGACATACTTGAAAACGAGAGGTATCTCTCACTGTATTACTTCCTGGTAAAACATTTTTATAAATATGTAACGGATATTCTGGCCTAGCCGGACCCACCCAATCTCACATTGGCCCCTTTGTTCTAACCAGTCCCCATTACATGGTAGTGTCTGGTGGTGGTGCACCTGTTGGCAACAGGACTCCTGAGTCTCCCGCATGATGGTGTATGGGGAATGCCAACCCAGACAGGCAGCTGAGGTAGTGTGCATGAGTCCTACCTACATAACGTGCAGCGCCTCCACCTCACCAGGATCTCTGCGTCCGCATGGAGATGGTCCTGATGAGGAACTCCTCTGTGGTGCCTTCCTCAGCCGAGTAATCCCAGACTCACACATGAGGAAGTTGTTGAACAGGGGCATCTTTATTGATGGTTCAGGCAGACTGCCCCTCGCAGCAGGCAGCTTAGCCGCACATCTCTCTGCTGCACTCCATCTGGAAGGTTACTCCTTCTCCTAATGGAGTTGCTTTCCACCTCTCCCCTCAGGGAGATTCACCAGCTTGTCTCTCTTGAGCCGCACAGACTCACAGCTATTGCATCACACACTGCAACACTGTTGCAGACCTCCACATGACTCTCCTGAACAGAGTCAGAACACCAACTGAACTGCTAACTTTAGGCAGTGCTGTGTCTTATATCACCTCCAGAAAACAGACACCCTCTGTGTCACTAACCGTGGACACAAGCATGTTGTCACTTCCTTTGGGACATATGACACCTTACCAGGGTTTGAGGGCAAACCTCCATGATTGTTACTGGCAACCCTGCATACTTTGTATTGTAAAATAAGTGATATAAGGCGCAAACGACTAAAAATAATAACAATTGTGAATAAATCTATGAAAAGTGATATATGATGATTAAAGTCCAACCACCCAGCTCAAACCTCACTGGTGGGACCTGTTTCACGGGTTCCAAGGATTCAAGTATTTTTCTCAAACATCCAGGGGGAGCATATGGGGAAAGAAATACAAATTTAAGTGCAGACGTTTCTATAAAGTGGAATGATATTGTCTTGGCTCGTATAAATGTATTACTCACAAGATGTATGAGTTAATCAGGCAATTGGCAAATTGGGTTGCCACCCATCTGTGATCTGGACCCCCCTTGTTAGAGATACCGTCAGCAGGATGATGTATATATAATAGAGAGAGAACTACATAGTGCGATCAAAAAGGTACAACTTTATAATTAAAAAAAAACGGGTCAATAAAATGCGCACTTACAATGTGCCAGTAAAAATCATGCATGTATCTCACAAATGGAGAAAATAGAAGCTCCCCGAACTGCTCACCGCCTCCCTCGGGTGTTTGGCTGGCTTTCTCTCACGGATCAGTATACCGGTTCATCTTCCTGGACGGGCGCCGTGAGGGAGGCTCTGAACCGGTATACTGATCCGTGAGAAAAAGCCAGCCAAACACCCGAGGGAGGCGGTGAGCAGTTCGGGGAGCTTCTATTTTCTTCTATTTTCTCCATTTGTGAGATACATGCATTTTATTGACCCGTTTTTTTTAAATTATAAAGTTGTATTTCTTTCCCCATATGCTCCCCCTGGATGTTTGAGAAAAACCCTGCATACTTACCAGGATTACTGCCAGCATGAAAGAGATATGTACACCAATTTTACACATGGCTACAAATAAATCATAGTGTCCTTAGAGCAGGGGTTCGCAAACTGGGGTGGGGGCATGAGATTTTCTAGGGTGGGGCCCTGCCCTCTTTCCCATAGCATTTAAACTAAATGTCGGGGACCTCGCGAGGCCTCTGCATGTTCGCTTACCTTGTCTCCAACGGCTTCGGGCGACACGTCGCCATGGTAACGTGATGTCACATGCCCCCACAGCGTCATTTGTAAGCGGGGGTCACGAGCAGGAGGGGAAGAGCAGGCAGGGGGGCATAGGAGGAAAAGTTTGCGCACCCCTAACTTAGATGTATTGCCCCATGGCTGCCAGAAGGAATAGGCTCCCAGCTGTTCTCCATATGGGGGAGCAGAGAAACAATGTCAGGGTGATAGGGTGGGTTCCCCCAAATGTGAGGGCACCCTGCCAACGGGTCCCAGTAGATGTGGGAGCAGCCACATCTATCCAGGCTGTGCAAGGCCTTATTCGTGAAAAATGAAAAGTATGAGCCTCTTTGGGGAAAGCTATGTGAGCATCTCAAATGAGACGTGCTGCTGTTTTAAAATAAAAAGTTGATATTTTTACAGAAGGAACCCGCAGTGATGCACTCAACCTCACAGAATGATATTAAATAAAATATAACTTTTAATAGTTCAATGTAAAAAATGTTCAGGAGAGGACTAATAAATCAAATCAAATTAGCTTTATTGGCATGACGAAAGAACATTTCAGTATTGCCAAAGCGTGAATAATAGGGGGTGGGGGACAATAATTACATGAATACTAAGGGGTAGGGTATAATGATTGCACGGTATATGGGTAACAGTTTCACACAGGGATGTGGGGGTTAGTGGACGTCTCTCAGCTTGTGGCAGGTGCTGATATAGTGTGCAGCCAGTTCTGCTGTGGTTTCAACTTCTCCCAGGAGGATCGCTATTTTTTGGTTCTCCTCTATATTATTAAAGTTCTGGATAAGAGCAGTGAGTTTCTCTAGGTGGTCACTCCTCACTTCAGAGTATTGTGTGCAACGCAACAGGAAGTGTGTTTCATCTTCTACCTCTCCTAGCTCACATCGCTGGCACAGTCTCATCTCCCGGGGCTTCCAGTTCTGTCTGTGTCTGCCTGTTTCTATTTCTAGGCTGTGGGCACTTATTCTGTACTGGCTCAGGGTCTGTCTCTGTTTTGGGTCTTTTACCTTCAGTAGGTATGGTGCCAGAGTGTATTCTCTCTGTAGGCTGTGGTAGGTTTCCAGCTTCTTTGAGCGCTGGATATCATTTTCCCACTTAGTCACATACTGCTTCTTCATTTCGTTGGAGATTGAGTTGATTTCTTTTTTCGGCAGGTTATTGATCTGTGTGGGGTTTTGTCCTTGGAGTGAGAGGACAAGTTGTTTGATGGCACAGGGTTTAGTGAGGAGGTCCTGGCTTCGCATTGCTCTGTAGCAGTAAGACTGTGGGTGGCTGTTGTTTAGTTGGGCCCAGAATGTCAGTGTTCTCTTCTGTATAGTGAGCAGTAGAGGAAAGCGGCCCAGCTCAGACTAATTTATAACAAATGTGAGAATATATATAAGGAAAAGGGAATGGACTGGGCGCTTCTAAAAGTGAATGTGAAAACAGTGTTAAGAAATAAATTAAACAACAAAATGTGATTACACTACAAAAATAAGAAATACCCTTCACCAACCAGTGGTAAAATAGTATTAAAATATACAAAGTGGAGTTAGCTGCTCAACATCCTCAGGTAGGACTGTTCTGAGTCCCAAGATGTACAATTTCTTTTCTTCTGGGAGAGGAGGAGCGCTGGTGTGCTCAGTGGTATATGTAAATAAAATAAAATAAAAGCAAATATAGTGCAGATGGTTGATACTGGTTATATATCACTCTGTAAGCTTTAAGTAGTTGCACTCACCAAACTTCTGGTAATGGTAAATATGTCAGAGATTCTTCTCTCCTGACTGGAGCCCTTGTGATGAATAAGTAGATACGGTAGGTGAAAAATAAGGTGAACCGAGACAAAAACGCTACCGAGCAATGCTACTCATTGTAGCATGATCTCATAGTAACAGCTCACAGACCACGTTGACCTGGCAGTGGCTATAACTCCTAAAGAACACAGCAATAAGCAGTATGATTAATACTCGACCAGCCTAGCTCACATAGCGGATGCCCATGGAAACGCTGGGCTATAGTAGCTATATAGCTATACGATACCCTGTATTTTACTAAATAGAGCTGCAGCTACTAAAACTCAAATGTAACGTCTCTGAGACCTGTGTCTCAGTCGCGCTAGTGACGTCACCAACACCCGACGCACGTTTCGTTCGAGAGAACTTCTTCAGGGGTGGGCGGGACTCTGCCGAACGTGGACATTTATGCATTCCGTTGTCATGCTGACGGCCCTCTACCAATCCGATCACAGAGGTTTGATGGTTCTAGGTGGTTTCTACGCTACCACCACCAGCAGGGATCGTGCGGATTTCTTATTGATGCCCATGCCTCATCTTGAGTACCCGCCACGTAAGTAAAAACATGGTATAAAAACAATGTGTAAAAAGCACAGAAGGAAAGCTCCATGATTTGGGATAAGGTGCCAAGGTTACCCGAAGGGTTGTGGGGGAACAAGCACCCCTACTGTATTTGGGTTATTGTTTTTACTGTGTTGTATATTGTTATCCGTATTTCTGGGGGACCCAGTAAAGCATATATTATACCCGGTTGTAAGTGTGATTCATTGGGCCCTCCTTTCTCCTCTCTCCTCCTGTTCGCGCCCTCCACCCCCCCCCCCCCCCCTCCGCATGGCTCCGGCGTCAAATGAGGTTGCGGGGTCATGTGACGTCACGTTGCCATAGCAACCAAATATAACCCTATGCATTACAAAATACAAAAAGCCCTAAACAAACATTGGAAAATGATCAAAGAGGATCCGATATTAGGTAGTACATTAGGCGCAGTACATTCATACAGTGGATTGTAGCAAGGACGGTAAGGATTTCCTGGCAAGCGGCCAGCGGTGACACTATTGACGTCAGACGTTTGACGTCAGTGTTGGGCGTGAGAATCCGAAAGCACACAAGAGGATCATAGCGCAGGGAGCCCTGCTGTTGCCCCTGGTGAGCTACCACCACAGAAGACAACTGGACATCATGGCGTGCCTCACAATATACCGCTACTCCCAGGGGAAGAACTTATCCACTCTCGCTCCCGGAGACTAAAGCCATGAACCAGTATATCCGTGAAAACATTCAGAGGGGGTTTATTCAGAAATCGTCTTCTCCGGCCGGAGCCGGATTCTTTTTTGTCAAGAAGAAGGATGGGTTCCTTCGGCCATTTATTGACTAAAGGGGCCTCAATAAAATTACGCTTAAGAATTGTTACCCCCTACCCTTGATCTCGGAACTCTTCGATCTCCTACAAGGGTCAGCTATCGTCTCCAAGTTGGACTTGCGCGGTGCCTACAATCTGGTGAGAATTCGCCAGAGTGATGAATGGAAGACAGCATTCAATACTCGCAATGGTCATTATGAGTATCTCGTCATGCCCTTCGGCCTTTGTAACGCCCTCCCCTGTCTTTCAAGACTTCGTCAATGAGATATTCCGGGACCTTCTCAATAATTCCTCATCGTCTGTCTAGATGACATTTTGATTTTTTCCAAATCGCCCCAAGAACATGTTACTCACGTTATACAGTACAGGTCTTCGCGAGAACCATCTTTTTTCTCAATTGGAAAAGTGCTAATTCCATCGAACCTCCACAGCATTCCTTGAATACATCATCTCCAATTCCAGCTTCTCCATGGATCCAACCAAACTCAAGGCAGTCCTAGACTGGCCCCATCCCACCAATATAAAAGCCATACAACACTTTTTGAGCTTTGCGAACTATTATCGTAGGTTCATCCGAAACTTTTCTTCCATGGTAGCCCCCATCACAGCCTTGACCAAGAAAGGGAAGATCCTGCCTCGTGGCTCCCAGCTGCCATCCTAGCCTTCGACCATCTGAAGAAAGCCTTCGTCTCTGCCCCAATCTTGATACACCCAGACCCTAAACTACCTTTTACCCTGGAGGTGGATGCCTCTGACGTAGGGGCCTGTGCCATCCTATCTCAAAGAAAATCACCCCTGGCAAGACTACATCCATGCGCATTTAAAAAAAAAAAAAATTCTGCAGCCGAGCAGAACTACGACGTAGGGAACCGGGAACTTTTGGCAATCAAACTTGCTCTTGAGGAATGGAGACATCTCTTGGAGGGTACGGAGAATCCTATTATCATTCTTACCAACCATACAAACTTACTCTACATAGAGGGCGCTTGTCGCATGGGCGCACGACAAGCTCGCTGGTCGCTCTTCTTCTCCCGCTTCAATTACATCATCTCCTTTGTACCTGGCTCCAAAAACCTGAAGGCCGATGCCCTTTCTTGTCAGTTTCTCCACGAAGATAAGTCTGGGGATCGTCAGGAGACGGTACTTCCTTCCAAATATATAATCTCCGCCAACTCCTTTGATGTTATGGACGACATCCGTCGGGACCAATCTCAGGTCCCTGAAGGCCTCGAAGTCCCGGAAGTCCGCCTCTTCACCGCACCACTATACCAAAGGTGGGTCCTCGAGTGGTGTCATTCCTCTAAGTCTTCTAGGCACCCAGGTACTCGTAGAACCATTGACCTCGTGGAGCAAACCTTTTGGTGGCCAGGTATGCAAGGAAACATCAAGGCATTTGTCAAGGCATTTGTCAAGGCATGTGCTACAGTACTTGTGCTCGTAACAACAACCCCCATAGCAGACCACTGGGACTCCTACATCCCCTTCCGATTTCGGGCCGCCTGTGGAACCAGCTATCTATGGACTTCATAGTAGACCTTTCTTCTTCCAAGGAGATGAACATCATCCTCTTCATCGTCGATCGCTTTTCTAAGCAGACACATTTTGTCCCATTGAAAGGACTCCCTATCGCCTCCAAACTCGCAGATATTTTTGGCCAGGAGGTTTTTCGTCTACATGGGGTGCCACAAACCATCATCTCCGACCGGGGATCACAGTTTATCTCCAGGTTCTGGCGTTCCTTTTCTCAATGGCTGGGCATCTGGCTGCATTTTTCCTCAGGATACCATCCACAAACTAATGGCCAGACGGAGAGAACCAACCAAACACTGGAACAGTAGCTGCGGTTTTTCATTTCCGACACCCAGGATAACTGGATGGACCTTCTACCCTGGGCCGAATTTGCACATACCTCTCTACGCAATTAATCCACCCGAGAGTTGCCGTTTTTCATAAACTTTAGATTTCATCCATCCCGACTGCCATTGGCCTCTTCTTCCGCCGGGGTACCAGCAGCAGACAACAGAATTCTTCTTCTACAGGACTCTTGGAAACAGATTCAGCAGAATCTAAAGGTCGCAACGGATAGACAAAAATTCCAGGCAGACCGCCATCGTCACAGGATCCAAGATTTTTCCCCGGGAGACAGAGTATGGCTATCCTCAAAATATATACGCCTCAAGGTGCCCACACTCAAGCTGGCACCCAGGTTCCTCGGCCCCTATTCCGTGATATGAAAGATCAACCCAGTGGCATATCACATGTGCCTCCCTCCATCTATGAACATCCCTTCTGTCTTCCATGTCTCATTACTAAAGCCCGCATTCCAAAGCTCATGCTTCTCCGATACCACCTCTACACCTCCTCCTATACTCATGCAAGGGCAACAAGAGTACGAGGTCCAGTCCATTGTGGATTCCCGGCTCTCTAGAGGGGCAGTACAGTACCTGGTCCCCTGGAAAGGGTTTGGACCAGAGGAACGTTCTTGGGTGCCCCACTGTCATCTGCATGCTCCCAGACTCGTACGGGCCTTCCATCTGAAGAACCCTTCCAAACCATCCTTGAAGCACCCGGAGGTCGCTGCTGAAGGGGGGGAATACTGTGAGGCTCAGGGAGCCATGCCGCCCTCAGCGCGCTCCCCACTCACCTCCTCCGGCAGCCGATGTTCCTTTTGGTCCCACTCCTGCCTCCACTGGCTCCGCAGGTTCCTCCGGCGGCCATCTTGTTACAGGCGCGCGCGCACCCACTCCTGCCTTTTGAGCTCTTCTCCTCCTGACGACGTGGGGCATGCGCAACGCGCACACGCATGCGCGCACGGATGTGCACGCAACACACACCAGCTCCCTGTCATCCAATTCACCTGAGCCTTGCCATTTTTCCTCCTATCGCAGCCCTCG
Organism: Ascaphus truei; assembly: GCF_040206685.1. NCBI lineage: Eukaryota > Metazoa > Chordata > Amphibia > Anura > Ascaphidae > Ascaphus > Ascaphus truei. Next base: position 10,057,681 of record NC_134485.1, on the reverse strand, counting down.
TTCTACACTTGCCTCCATGCTGCTGTTTTCTCATTGGACACTCTCACCTACATATGCTCAGCTGTGCCACTGGCACTTTGGCTGAGCATAGTAACAGTTGCGTTGTGTTTACCTATCCTTGCGTCTACAGTCTTGCCTTGCTGACCCTTGCTCTGTGTACCAACCCGGCTTTCCTCGACCATCCGCTCTTCTTCAACCCCGACCTTGGCACCCGGACTATGACTACGCTACCTTCTCCAACCCTGACCTCGGCACCCGTACCACAACAACTCTCCTCTCTCCAAACCCGATCTCGGCAATACCCGCAACGATTCGTATCTCTCCTGCACGACCTCTGGCAAGTATACCGACTCTCCATACCTCTCCAATCCCGACCCGGTTACCTTGACGAAACCTACAATCCAGACGCGCCCTCGTGGCTGTGCGTGGCGTTTTATCCATTTCCCACCTCAGCACCGCGGGTCCGCCTTGTTTGTGGTGAGCACACCGTGACAGGAAGATCATGTGACCAGACAGTCACTAGATACAATTGGTGCACTGCTAGAGAGAGGGCCGGGCTCAAAATGGCGTGTGCCAGAGCCTGTTTCAGAAGAGGAAGGGGATGTGACTTTGTAAGTGGTTGCTATAGAAGAAAAAAATTGCATTATAATACACTAGCTGAGAGACCCGGCGTTGCCCGGGATGTAAATGCGTAATAGGTAGTATTATTTATAAATTGTGGAACAATAGGTGAGTATTTGTTGTAAAGGTTTCATAATAATGTTGAAAAGAAAGATGGAAGAAAATGTAATACGATGTTGCCGGGGGGGGGGGGGGAGCGGGGTGAAAGCGCGGGAGACACGGGGAGAGGAGGAGGTGCGCGCGGGTCACGATGTTCAGGGAGGTGTGTGTGTGTGTGTGTGTGTTTGTGTGTGTGTGTGTGACACTGTGTGTGTGTGTGTGTGTGTGTGTGTGTGTGTGTGTGTGTGTGTGTGTGTGTGTGTGTGTGTGTGTGTGTGTGTGTGTGACAGTGTGTGTGTGACAGTGTGTGTGTGTGTGTGTGTGTGTGTGTGTGTGTGTGTGTGTGTGTGTGTGTGTGTGTGTGTGTGTGTGTGTGTGTGTGTGTGTGTGTGTGTGTGTGTGTGTGTGTGTGACACCGTGTGTGACACTGTGTGTGTGTGACACTGTGTGTGTGTGTGTGTGACACTGTGTGTGTGTGACACTGTGTGTGTGTGGTGACACTGTGTGTGTGTGTGTGTGTGTGTGTGTGTGTTTTTTTTGGCCCGTCACTCCGCCTCAGGCCAATGAGAGGTGTGCGGGGGCGGGCGGCCCAAGGGACCAATGAGATTTCCCCTAGGGACACCGGACATCCAGGCAGGCAGGCAAACATACAGTGCTTTCACTAATATAGTATAAGACTAGCTGAGAGACCCGGCGTTGCCCGGGATGTAAATGCGTAATAGGTAGTATTATTTATAAATCGTGGAACAATAGGTGACTGTTTGTTGTAAAGGTTGGATAATAATATTGAAAAGAAAGATGGAAGAAAATGTAATACGATGTTGTATAAAAATGGTTTATTGTAACCACACAATGTATATTTTGGTGGCATAAGTGATGTAAAAATCTGAGTCGTGTGTCCTGCTAGGGTGTGAGGCGGCGGGTGGCGCGTGGGTTGTGAGTGCTGTGTGCGAGTGGGGGTCCTGCTAGGGTGTGAGGCGGCGGATGGTGCGTGGGTTGTGAGTGCTGTCTGTGAGTGGGGGTCCTGCAAGGGTGTGAGGCGGCAGCTGGCGCGTGGGTTGTGAGTGCTGTCTGTGAGTGGGGGTCCTGCTAGGGTGTGAGGCGGTGGGTCAGTGATGTCGGTGCGTAGGGGCGGGAGGCAGCAGGTGTGTGTGGCGGCAGGTATGTGTCGAGTGTGGCGGGTGTCTGTTGAGTGCGTGCAGCGGCTGTGAGGCGGTGGGTGAAAGGCAGAGGCGGCCGGAGTAAGGGCGGGTGAAAGGCAGAGGCGGGGGTGGGGAGGCGGTAAGGCGGGCATGAAGGCGAAGGGCGGCGGGAAGGGGAGGAGGGGGTGGAGGAGGGGGGCAAGGGGTGGAGGAGGGGGGGGGGAGGGTTAGAGGAGGGGGGGAAGGGTTAGAGGAGGGGGGGGAAGGGTTAGAGGAGGGGGGGGAAGGGTTAGAGGAGGGGGGGGAAGGGTTAGAGGAGGGGGGGGAAGGGTTAGAGGAGGGGGGGAAGGGTTAGAGGAGGGGGGGAAGGGTTAGAGGAGGGGGGGGAGGGTTAGAGGAGGGGGGGAAGGGTTAGAGGAGGGGGGAAGGGTTAGAGGAGGGGGGGGAGGGTTAGAGGAGGGGAGGGAAGGGTTAGAGGAGGGGGTGGAAGTGTGGGAGGGGGTGGAAGTGTGGGAGGGGGTGGGAGGGGAAAGGGGAAAAAGAGGTGGAGGGGGGGGGGAAGAGGAGCGGAGGGGGGGGGTGGAAAGGGGAGCGGAGGGGGGGTGAAGGGGAGTGGAGGGGGGGTGAAGGGGAGCGGAGGGGGGTGAAGGGGAGCGGAGGGGGGGAAGGGGAGCGGGGGGGGGAAGGGGAGCGGGGGGGGGAAGGGGAGAAGTGGTGGGAAGGGGGAGGAGGGGGGAGGTGGTGGAAAGGGGGAGGTGGTGGAAATGGGGAGAAGGGGGGAGGTGGTGGGAAGGGGGAGAAGGGGGGAGGTGGTGGGAAGGAGGAGGAGGGGGAAGGTGGTGGAAAGGGAGAGAAGGGGGGATGTGGTGGGAAGGGGGAGGAGGGGGAAGGTGGTGGAAAGGGAGAGAAGGGGGGATGTGGTGGGAAGGGGGAGGAGGGGGAAGGTGGTGGGAAGGGGGAGGAGGGGGAAGGTGGTGAGAAGGGGGAGGAGGGGGAAGGGGGAGGAGGGGGGAGGTGGTGGGAAGGGGGGGAGGGGGGAGGTGGTGGGAAGGGGGGAGGGTGGAGGTGGTGGGAAGGGGGGGAGGTGGTGGGAAGGGGGGGAGGTGGTGGAAAGGGGGGGAGGTGGTGGAAAGGGGGGGGAGGTGGTGGGATGGGGGGGAGGGGTGAGGTGGTGGGAAGGGGTAGGCGGAGGGAAGGCGGGGGGTGGGAGGCGGTGGGAAGGCGGGGGGTGGGATGGCAGGGGGTGGGAGGCGGTGGGAAGGGGGGTGGGAGGCGGTGGGAAGGGGGGTGGGAAGGGGGGGAGGGAGGGGGTGGGAAGGGGGGGAGGGAGGCGGTGGGAAGGGGGGGTGGGAGGCGGTGGGAAGGGGGGGTGGGAGGCGGTGGGAAGGGGGTGGGAGGCGGTGGGAAGGGGTGGGGGGAGGCGGTGGGAAGGGGTGGGGGGAGGCGGTGGGAAGGGGTGGGGGGAGGCGGTGGGAAGGGGTGGGGGGAGGCGGTGGGAAGGGGGGAAGGGGGGCTGGGAGGCGGTGGGAAGGGGGGCTGGGAGGCGGTGGGAAGGGGGGGGGAGGCGGTGGGAAGAGGGGGGGAGGCGGTGGGAAGGGGGGGGAGGCGGTGGGAAGGTGGAGGGAAGCGGGGGGAGGCGGTGGGAAGGGGGGGGAGGCAGTGGGAAGGGGGGGGAGGCGGTGGGAAGGGGGGTGGAGGGGGGGGTGGAGGGGAGGTGAAGGGGGGGTGGAGGGGAGGTGAAGGGGGGGTGGAGGGGAGGTGAAGGTGGGGATAGGAGGGGGGGGTGGGGGGGAGGAGGGGGGGGTGGAGGGGAGGTGAAGGGGGGGTGGAGGGGGGGGAGTGGAACGGAGGTGAAGGGGGGGGGTGAATGGGAGGTGAAGGGGGGGGTGGAGGGGAGGTGGTGAAGGGGGGGTGGAGGGGAGGTGAAGGGGGGTGGAAGGGGGGGGTGGAGGGGAGGTGGTGAAGGGGGGGGTGGAGGGGAGGTGAAGGGGGGGTGGAGGGGGGTGGAAGGGAGAAGTGGAGTGAGGGGAGGTGAAAGGGGGTGAGGGGAGGTGATGGGGGGTGAGGGGAGGTGAAGGCCGCTCACTCACCCGTCCGGCAGGTCCCACGTGGATCTGAGGCGGGAGGCAGCGTGTTGTGGCCGCTCCCCCGCTGTGTCCCGGGCGCTCGCTCGCTCCCCCGCTGACTGTAGCGGCGTCGGGGGGGGGGGGGTATCGGGGAGACACTGACACTGGGGTGGAGGGGAGGTGAAGGGGGGGGTGGAGGGGAGGTGAAGGGGGGGGTGGAGGGGAGGTGAAGGCCGCTTACTCACCCATCCGGCAGGTCCCACGTGGATCTGAGGCGGGAGGCAGCGTGTTGTGGCCGCTCCCCCGCTGTGTCCCGGGCGCCGCCATCTTGGGCACTCGGCGCCGCGAGGCAGCCTGCCTGGCCACTGGCTGTTCCCCCGCCGGGGAGGGGTGAGTTGTAGCGCCGGGGGGGGGGTGGGTATCGGGGAGACACTGACACTGGAGGGGAGGGGGGGGGGTGGAGGGGAGGTGAAGGGGGGGGTGGAGGGGAGGTGAAGGCCGCTCACTCACCCATCCGGCAGGTCCCATGTGGATCTGAGGCGGGAGGCAGCGTGTTGTGGCCGCTCCCCCGCTGTGTCCCGGGCGCCGCCATCTTTGGCACTCGGCGCCGCGAGGCAGCTTGCCTGGCCACTGGCTGTTCCCCCGCCGGGGAGGGGTGAGTTGTAGCGCCGGGGAGGGGGGGGCATGTATATGTGTGGGGGGGGGAGAGGTGGGAGATATAGAGGGGGGTCTCGCACGGCCGCTGACACTGGGTGGGGGGGGGGGCGCTGAAGGGGTAATAATAGTGTGTGTGTCCCGCTGACTGTAGCGGCGCCGGGGGAGGGGGGGGTCGGGGTGAAAGCGCGGGAGACACGGGGAGAGGAGGAGGTGCGCGCGGGTGCTGCTAACACTGTGAGCCCCGCTAATGTATGTAACAGTGTGTGTGTGTGTGTGTGTGTGTCACTGTGTGTGTGTCTGTCACTGTGTGTGTGTATCCCTGTGTCCGTGTGTATCCCTGTGTCCGTGTGTGTGTGTATCCCTGTGTCCGTGTGTGTGTGTGTGTGTGTGTGTCCGTGTGTGTCTGTGTTTGTGTGTCCCCCTGTGTTCCCTGTGTGTGTGTGTGTGTCCCTGTGTTCCCTGGTGTGTGTGTGTCCCTGTGTGTGTGTGTGTGTCCCTGTGTGTCCTTTGGCCCGTCACTCCGCCTCAGGCCAATGAGAGGTGTGCGGGGGCGGGCGGGCCAAGGGACCAATGAGATTTCCCCTAGGGACACCGGACATCCAGGCAGGCAGGCAAACATACAGTGCTTTCACTAATATAGTATATAAGATAAAAAATATCATTCAGAGTTGTGTTTTTTTTTTTTAAATGCTACAAGTATTTTCTCATAATACATAACTGATTTATTAAAATACACACATGCAGGATATTGTTTGGTCTGCAGCTTTAACATTGTAACTATGTTTTCTTTATAAGTATCACAGATGACATATTTAAAGCATCTCTGTCTACCTCCAATATGTCACCGGCTCCACGTAAACCTGCCAGGGTTAAGCTTTCCAGAATTTAGGTAACTTTACCCATATTCCTGCTTCACTTTTGTACACAAATCCAAACACAAGCATTGTCACAGGAGACCAGGTCTTTTGACACCTTAATACCGGGTTCATATCACTGAGCAAAACCAAGGAGTAAAACAAATGGCATTCATTCCTTACAAACAGACGCACACACAATGGATTACAAAATACAGGAGAAAACACACTTGGGCTGCGGTCCCAGTCAGCACTGTGGCTCCCGCGCCCGGCGGGGGGGGGGGGGTGGCGCGTGCACAGCGCTGCACCGCGATCTGCGGTCTGGGAGGGAGAGGGAGCGTTTGCGACAGGAGGGAGTGTGGTGGTGGGTTTGCAGGGGCGTGGACATGACCTCACGCGGCAGGTTCGGGACCGAAACAGACACAGTGGCACCAAGCCTGGTGGTCACGAGCAGGAGGGGAAGAGCAGGCAGGGGGGCATAGGAGGAAAAGTTTGCGCACCCCTAACTTAGATGTATTGCCCCATGGCTGCCAGAAGGAATAGGCTCCCAGCTGTTCTCCATATGGGGGAGCAGAGAAACAATGTCAGGGTGATAGGGTGGGTTCCCCCAAATGTGAGGGCACCCTGCCAACGGGTCCCAGTGGATGTGGGAGCAGCCACATCTATCCAGGCTGTGCAAGGCCTTATTCGTGAAAAATGAAAAGTATGAGCCTCTTTGGGGAAAGCTATGTGAGCATCTCAAATGAGACGTGCTGCTGTTTTAAAATAAAAAGTTGATATTTTTACAGAAGGAACCCGCAGTGATGCACTCAACCTCACAGAATGATATTAAATAAAATATAACTTTTAATAGTTCAATGTAAAAAATGTTCAGGAGAGGACTAATAAATCAAATCAAATTAGCTTTATTGGCATGACGAAAGAACATTTCAGTATTGCCAAAGCGTGAATAATAGGGGGTGGGGGACAATAATTACACGAATACTAGGGGGTAGGGTATAATGATTGCACGGCATATGGGTAACAGTTTCACACAGGGATGTGGGGGTTAGTGGACGTCTCTCAGCTTGTGGCAGGTGCTGATATAGTGTGCAGCCAGTTCTGCTGTTGTTTCATCTTCTCCCAGGAGGATCGCTATTTTTTGGTTCTCCTCTATATTATTAAAGTTCTGGATAAGAGCAGTGAGTTTCTCTAGGTGGTCACTCCTCACTTCAGAGTATTGTGTGCAACGCAACAGGAAGTGTGTTTCATCTTCTACCTCTCCTAGCTCACATCGCTGGCACAGTCTCATCTCCCGGGGCTTCCAGTTCTGTCTGTGTCTGCCTGTTTCTATTTCTAGTCTGTGGGCACTTATTCTGTACTGGCTCAGGGTCTGTCTCTGTTTTGGGTCTTTTACCTTCAGTAGGTAGGGTGCCAGAGTGTATTCTCTCTGTAGGCTGTGGTAGGTTTCCAGCTTCTTTGAGCGCTGGATATCATTTTCCCACTTAGTCACATACTGCTTCTTCATTTCGTTGGAGATTGAGTTGATTTCTTTTTTCGGCAGGTTATTGATCTGTGTGGGGTTTTGTCCTTGGAGTGAGAGGACAAGTTGTTTGATGGCACAGGGTTTAGTGAGGAGGTCCTGGCTTCGCATTGCTCTGTAGCAGTAAGACTGTGGGTGGCTGTTGTTTAGTTGGGCCCAGAATGTCAGTGTTCTCTTCTGTATAGTGAGCAGTAGAGGAAAGCGGCCCAGCTCAGACTAATTTATAACAAATGTGAGAATATATATAAGGAAAAGGGAATGGACTGGGCGCTTCTAAAAGTGAATGTGAAAACAGTGTTAAGAAATAAATTAAACAACAAAATGTGATTACACTACAAAAATAAGAAATACCCTTCACCAACCAGTGGTAAAATAGTATTAAAATATACAAAGTGGAGTTAGCTGCTCAACATCCTCAGGTAGGACTGTTCTGAGTCCCAAGATGTACAATTTCTTTTCTTCTGGGAGAGGAGGAGCGCTGGTGTGCTCAGTGGTATATGTAAATAAAATAAAATAAAAGCAAATATAGTGCAGATGGTTGATACTGGTTATATATCACTCTGTAAGCTTTAAGTAGTTGCACTCACCAAACTTCTGGTAATGGTAAATATGTCAGAGATTCTTCTCTCCTGACTGGAGCCCTTGTGATGAATAAGTAGATACGGTAGGTGAAAAATAAGGTGAACCGAGACAAAAACGCTACCGAGCAATGCTACTCATTGTAGCATGATCTCATAGTAACAGCTCACAGACCACGTTGTCCTGGCAGTGGCTATTACTCCTAAAGAACACAGCAATAAGCAGTATGATTAATACTCGACCAGCCTAGCTCACATAGCGGATGCCCATGGAAACGCTGGGCTATAGTAGCTATATAGCTATACGATACCCTGTATTTTACTAAATAGAGCTGCAGCTACTAAAACTCAAATGTAACGTCTCTGAGACCTGTGTCTCAGTCGCGCTAGTGACGTCACCAACACCCGACGCACGTTTCGTTCGAGAGAACTTCTTCAGGGGTGGGCGGGACTCTGCCGAACGTGGACATTTATGCATTCCGTTGTCATGCTGACGGCCCTCTACCAATCCGATTACAGAGGTTTGATGGTTCTAGGTGGTTTCTACGCTACCACCACCAGCAGGGATCGTGCGGATTTCTTATTGATGCCCATGCCTCATCTTGAGTACCCGCCACGTAAGTAAAAACATGGTATAAAAACAATGTGTAAAAAGCACAGAAGGAAAGCTCCATGATTTGGGATAAGGTGCCAAGGTTACCCGAAGGGTTGTGGGGGAACAAGCACCCCTACTGTATTTGGGTTATTGTTTTTACTGTGTTGTATATTGTTATCCGTATTTCTGGGGGACCCAGTAATGCATATATTATACCCGGTTGTAAGTGTGATTCATTGGGCCCTCCTTTCTCCTCTCTCCTCCTGTTCGCGCCCTCCACCCCCCCCCCCCCCACCCCCCTCCGCATGGCTCCGGCGTCAAATGAGGTTGCGGGGTCATGTGACGTCACGTTGCCATAGCAACCAAATATAACCCTATGCATTACAAAATACAAAAAGCCCTAAACAAACATTGGAAAATGATCAAAGAGGATCCGATATTAGGTAGTACATTAGGCGCAGTACATTCATACAGTGGATTGTAGCAAGGACGGTAAGGATTTCCTGGCAAGCGGCCAGCGGTGACACTATAGACGTCAGACGTTTGACGTCAGTGTTGGGCGTGAGAATCCGAAAGCACACAAGAGGATCATAGCGCAGGGAGCCCTGCTGTTGCCCCTGGTGAGCTACCACCACAGAAGACAACTGGACATCATGGCGTGCCTCACAATATACCGCTACTCCCAGGGGAAGAACTTATCCACTCTCGCTCCCGGAGACTAAAGCCATGAACCACTATATCCGTGAAAACATTCAGAGGGGGTTTATTCGGAAATCGTCTTCTCCGGCCGGAGCCGGATTCTTTTTTGTCAAGAAGAAGGATGGGTTCCTTCGGCCATTTATTGACTAAAGGGGCCTCAATAAAATTACGCTTAAGAATTGTTACCCCCTACCCTTGATCTCGGAACTCTTCGATCTCCTACAAGGGTCAGCTATCGTCTCCAAATTGGACTTGCGCGGTGCCTACAATCTGGTGAGAATTCGCCAGAGTGATGAATGGCAGACAGCATTCAATACTCGCAATGGTCATTATGAGTATCTCGTCATGCCCTTCGGCCTTTGTAACGCCCCCGCTGTCTTTCAAGACTTCGTCAATGAGATATTCCGGGACCTTCTCAATAATTCCTCATCGTCTGTCTAGATGACATTTTGATTTTTTTCAAATCGCCCCAAGAACATGTTACTCACGTTATACAGTACATGTTCTATTACGTCTTCACGAGAACCATCTTTTTTCTCAATTGGAAAAGTGCCAGTTCCATCGAACCTCCACAGCATTCCTTGAATACATCATCTCCAATTCCAGCTTCTCCATGGATCCAACCAAACTCAAGGCAGTCCTAGACTGGCCCCATCCCACCAATATAAAAGCCATACAACACTTTTTGAGCTTTGCGAACTATTATCGTAGGTTCATCCGAAACTTTTCTTCCATGGTAGCCCCCATCACAGCCTTGACCAAGAAAGGGAAGATCCTGCCTCGTGGCTCCCAGCTGCCATTCTAGCCTTCGACCATCTGAAGAAAGCCTTCGTCTCTGCCCCAATCTTGATACACCCAGACCCTAGACTACCTTTTACCATAAAATCCATAATCCATAATCCAAATCCATAATCCATAAATTATTTCTAGTGCAGTGACATGCCTCTGGCAGAGGTGGATGCCTCTGACGTAGGGGCCTGTGCCATCCTATCTCAAAGAAAATCACCCCTGGCAAGACTACATCCATGCGCATTTAAAAAAAATAATAATTCTGCAGCCGAGCAGAACTACGACGTAGGGAACCGGGAACTTTTGGCAATCAAACTTGCTCTTGAGGAATGGAGACATCTCTTGGAGGGTACGGAGAATCCTATTATCATTCTTACCAACCATACAAACTTACTCTACATAGAGGGCGCTTGTCGCATGGGCGCACGACAAGCTCGCTGGTCGCTCTTCTTCTCCCGCTTCAATTACATCATCTCCTTTGTACCTGGCTCCAAAAACCTGAAGGCCGATGCCCTTTCTTGTCAGTTTCTCCCCGAAGATAAGTCTGGGGATCGTCAGGAGACGGTACTTCCTTCCAAATATATAATCTCCGCCAACTCCTTTGATGTTATGGATGACATCCGTCGGGACCAATCTCAGGTCCCTGAAGGCCTCGAAGTCCCGGAGGTCCGCCTCTTCACCGCACCACTATACCAAAGGTGGGTCCTCGAGTGGTGTCATTCCTCTAAGTCTTCTGGGCACCCAGGTACTCGTAGAACCATTGACCTCGTGGAGCAAACCTTTTGGTGGCCAGGTATGCAAGGAAACATCAAGGCATTTGTCAAGGCATTTGTCAAGGCATGTGCTACAGTACTTGTGCTCGTAACAACAACCCCCATAGCAGACCACTGGGACTCCTACATCCCCTTCCGATTTCGGGCCGCCTGTGGAACCAGCTATCTATGGACTTCATAGTAGACCTTTCTTCTTCCAAGGAGATGAACATCATCCTCTTCATCGTCGATCGCTTTTCTAAGCAGACACATTTTGTCCCATTGAAAGGACTCCCTATCGCCTCCAAACTCGCAGATATTTTTGGCCAGGAGGTTTTTCGTCTACATGGGGTGCCACAAACCATCATCTCCGACCGGGGATCACAGTTTATCTCCAGGTTCTGGCGTTCCTTTTCTCAATGGCTGGGCATCTGGCTGCATTTTTCCTCAGGATACCATCCACAAACTAATGGCCAGACGGAGAGAACCAACCAAACACTGGAACAGTAGCTGCGGTTTTTCATTTCCGACACCCAGGATAACTGGATGGACCTTCTACCCTGGGCCGAATTTGCACATACCTCTCTACGCAATTAATCCACCCGAGAGTTGCCGTTTTTCATAAACTTTAGATTTCATCCATCCCGACTGCCATTGGCCTCTTCTTCCGCCGGGGTACCAGCAGCAGACAACAGAATTCTTCTTCTACAGGACTCTTGGAAACAGATTCAGCAGAATCTAAAGGTCGCAACGGATAGACAAAAATTCCAGGCAGACCGCCATCGTCACAGGATCCAAGATTTTTCCCCGGGAGACAGAGTATGGCTATCCTCAAAAAATATACGCCTCAAGGTGCCCACACTCAAGCTGGCACCCAGGTTCCTCGGCCCCTATTCCGTGATATGAAAGATCAACCCAGTGGCATATCACATGTGCCTCCCTCCATCTATGAAGATCCCTTCTGTCTTCCATGTCTCATTACTAAAGCCCGCATTCCAAAGCTCATGCTTCTCCGATACCACCTCTACACCTCCTCCTATACTCATGCAAGGGCAACAAGAGTACGAGGTCCAGTCCATTGTGGATTCCCGGCTCTCTAGAGGGGCAGTACAGTACCTGGTCCCCTGGAAAGGGTTTGGACCAGAGGAACGTTCTTGGGTGCCCCACTGTCATCTGCATGCTCCCAGACTCGTACGGGCCTTCCATCTGAAGAACCCTTCCAAACCATCCTTGAAGCACCCGGAGGTCGCTGCTGAAGGGGGGGAATACTCTGAGGCTCAGGGAGCCATGCCGCCCTCTGCGCGCTCCCCACTCACCTCCTCCGGCAGCCGATGTTCCTTTTGGTCCCACTCCTGCCTCCACTGGCTCCGCCGGTTCCTCCGGCGGCCATCTTGTTACAGGCGCGCGCGCACCCACTCCTGCCTTTTGAGCTCTTCTCCTCCTGACGACGTGGGGCACGCGCAACGCGCACACGCATGCGCGCACGGATGTGCACGCAACACACACCAGCTCCCTGTCATCCAATTCACCTGAGCCTTGCCATTTTTCCTCCTATCGCAGCCCTCGTTCTACACTTGCCTCCACGCTGCTGTTTTCTCATTGGACACTCTCACCTACATATGCTCAGCTGTGCCACTGGCACTTTGGCTGAGCATAGTAACAGTTGCGTTGTGTTTACCTATCCTTGCGTCTACAGTCTTGCCTTGCTGACCCTTGCTCTGTGTACCAACCCGGCTTTCCTCGACCATCCGCTCTTCTTCAACCCCGACCTTGGCACCCGGACTATGATTACGCTACCTTCTCCAACCCTGACCTCGGCACCCGTACCACAACAACTCTCCTCTCTCCAAACCCGATCTCGGCAATACCCGCAACGATTCGTATCTCTCCTGCACGACATCTGGCAAGTATACCGACTCTCCATACCTCTCCAATCCCGACCCGGTTACCTTGACGAAACCTACAATCCAGACGCGCCCTCGTGGCTGTGCGTGGCGTTTTATCCATTTCCCACCTCAGCACCGCGGGTCCGCCTTGTTTGTGGTGAGCACACCGTGACAGGAAGATTATGTGACCAGACAGTCACTAGATACAATTGGTGCACTGCTAGAGAGAGGGCCGGGCTCAAAATGGCGTGTGCCAGAGCCTGTTTCAGAAGAGGAAGGGGATGTGACTTTGTAAGTGGTTGCTATAGAAGAAAAAAATTGCATTATAATACATAAAAAATATCATTTTTTTTTTTAAATGCTACAAGTATTTTCTCATAATACATAACTGATTTATTAAAATACACACATGCAGGATATTGTTTGGTCTGCAGCTTTAACATTGTAACTATGTTTTCTTTATAAGTATCACAGATGACATATTTAAAGCATCTCTGTCTACCTCCAATATGTCACCGGCTCCACGTAAACCTGCCAGGGTTAAGCTTTCCAGAATTTAGGTAACTTTACCCATATTCCTGCTTCACTTTTGTACACAAATCCAAACACAAGCATTGTCACAGGAGACCAGGTCTTTTGACACCTTAATACCGGGTTCATATCACTGAGCAAAACCAAGGAGTAAAACAAATGGCATTCATTCCTTACAAACAGACGCACACACAATGGATTACAAAATACAGGAGAAAACACACTTGGGCTGCGGTCCCAGTCAGCACTGTGGCTCCCGCGCCCGGCGGGGGGGGGGGGGGGGTGGCGCGTGCACAGCGCTGCACCGCGATCTGCGGTCTGGGAGGGAGAGGGAGCGTTTGCGACAGGAGGGAGTGTGGTGGTGGGTTTGCAGGGGCGTGGACATGACCTCACGCGGCAGGTTCGGGACCGAAACAGACACAGTGGCACCAAGCCTGGTGGCAATCTGGTCTCTCGGAACCAAGGACTTGGAAATTCCCCAGTTCATACACAGGGCATAAACATATATACCGTTATACACCATGTTAATAAAAATCTTATACAATTCTTCACTCATCCCCTAGGATCTACTGAAAAGACGAGCACGATCATTTTCAGAGCTCCTAGAACGTCCTATAAGAAGTTTAATACAATGTTGCAACAAATAACGCTTAGGTTCATTTTCAGAATTGCTTCAATTGTACCGAAGCTGGACTGAGAAATAATTTTACTCTTGCAACCTTATACATGGTTGGAGAAGCCCCGAACTGCTATACCGGGCCCGGGGTTTTGGGGCATATACCGTGGGGGATGCCCCCTAAACCAGGGACCCCTGACTATACCGGGGATACACAACCCCTATAGCCCTTTTTACCTTTCTGGTCTGTGCTGAAGCAGGGACTCCTGGCGGTGAGCTGCAAGAAAGTTTCCAGGGTAGGATTTTGACCGGAGCATTGTGCTTCAAGGTATCTGAGAATGTGACCTGATTCCCAGCTACCTTTTTTGGGATATCCCGTAACTCTGGAACCCCGCTACATAGCAACAATCTGAAAAGACTTTCTCCACAAAACCCACCCTGAACCTTAGCCTAGCAATCTCTGCTTGCTGGCACCCCTGGAAAGCAAAAACACAAAAATTCTTTATTGTCGCATATTTTCATACAATGCATAGCAGCACATACACGACAGCCAGGCCCAAGAGCTGACACTCTAGGATCCCACAACGTGACTCAGGGGCAGCCAAGTGGGCTTGATCTTTATTAGTGAGCCTGGTTACCCCCTCACCGTCACAAGCATATTTATGCATGTGACATCATGTGGTACCCAAAATGCATTGCAGTTGAGTTGGAAAGTATGGATATCCTCCATTATGAAACATGGAGGTGACAGGATTGGTGATTTAACGCTAAATAGAGAGGAAAAGTTGTGGGTAGGGAAACCAGAACTCTGCATTACCAAAACATTTCTGCAGGCTTCAGGGAGACATCCAGAACTTTATGTTTCTTAAACCTTTTTGTAATTAAGATCTATAACTCTCAGTTTAAATTAGAGACTCACATTAGCAGGATCCCGTCTTGTTTCTCATTTCCTGGCAATCTATACTTCTCCATTTTCCTCGAGTTCATCCAATGAGGTCTACGGATTAGTGGCTGGTTGGGCTATTCATTTGGTTTTTATTTGTTTTGTAATGATAAAGCAGATCGGAAGGGGATGAGTTTGTAGTCACAGAGCCATAATTGTGAGTTAGCTAAAGCCTAATTGTCATATCCATCTGTTCTCTTTCTCAAACTTGACGTCTGTGTAACTATAGCAGTTGATTGTATTTACAATATTATTCATCTATGTTATTTCCCTGATCACAGTTGAAATAAGACTGGGATCGACATTTGAAAGTATTCTATCAGATAAAAAATATAGTTTTATGTAACAAAAAAAAATTATATCCAAACTTTCTACCTTGCTTGAGATTCTTACTATACTGTAAACCTTCCATTTGTATTCCCTCTTTTTTTAGTCAATGAGGACTATAAACACATAATTGACCTTGGGCTCCCTAATGTGACATCCCCTATTGAGCAGAATAAATTGTAGACTTCACCTTGGACTCAGTAATAATATATGCAACTAGATTGAAAACTGGTTGAAGGACAGACAACAGAGAGTTGTCATAAATGGAACTTTTTCAGGTTGGGCTAAAGTTGTGAGTGGAGTACCTCAGGGATCGGTACTGGGACCCCTGCTTTTTAACTTGTTTATTAATGACCTTGAGGTTGGCATAGAGAGCGAATTCTCCATCTTTGCTGGTGACACTAAATTGTGTAAGGTAGTAGAATCAGAGCAGGATATAATTTCTCTTCAGAAGGATTTGGAGAGAATGGAAACGTGGGCAGGTAAATGGCAGATGCGGGTTCATACAGATAAATGTAAGGTTATGCATTTGGGATGCAAGAATAAAAAGGCGACTTACAAATTTGACACCAAATTAATGAAGGGCATGGACAATCTAATTTATGAGGAGAGGCTAGCTAAATTAGATTTATTTACATTAGAAAAGACGCGTCTAAAAGGGGATATGATAACTATATCCAAATATATTTTCGGGGATAATAGAAGGAGCTTTCAAAAGAACTATTCTTCCCATGGGCAGTACAAACGACACAGGGTCATGCCTTAAGGTTGGAGGAAAGGAGATTTCACCAGCTACAATATGGGCAATTAAAATGTGGAATTCATTACCCATGGAGACTGTGATGGCAGATACAATAGATATCTTCAAAAAGGGTCAGGCATCTATTTAGAAAGGGAAGGTATACAGGGATATACCAAATAAGTATACTGTTGGATGAAGGATGTTGATCCAGGGAGGAATCTGTTTGCAAATATTTGGAGTAAGGATAGAATTTGTTTTTCCCCTTATGAGATCACTGGGGTTTTGTTTGCCTTCCCCAGGATCAAAATACTATAAATACAAATATAGGATAAAGTATCTGTCGTCTACATTTAGCATAGGTTGAACTTGATGGACGTACGTCTTTTTGCAACCTCATCTACTATGTAAGAAAAAAAGAACACGAGCACACCAGCGGTAAGTATAAAAGTTGTATTAGGGCAATAATAAAAAGTACAGTAAGTAGAAACTTACAGTTAGAGTATTACAAGGGGAGCGAATTGAAGTACACTGTTCATCTAGCCGGCTAGACACCCGGGATGGTGCGGCACTAAGCAACGCCATGTCCCGCGGCGAGCTGGGACAGATTTTCTGCTGTGAGTGCAGTTACTCCGACGCTTCCTGGTTGCGGCAGCAATGGGGATTCCCGGCGCGATGAATTCTGAATGGAGAGTGTTTATCAATGCAGTGATTACTTAACCCTTATCTCGCCCAGACTGACTTTATAAGAGAGAGAATAAAGGTAATGGGAGGGGTAGGGTGGGGTTTGGGCTGTGCAAGTACTTGCTGAACATGCAAAAGGGAGCGGCAAGAGGAAAATCACACCCCTCTCACGTTTCAGCTCACCATGTTTACAAACTAAATTTAAACAACTATTTAAAAACACATGTAGATGTAGGGTTAGGGTAAAAAAGGCATCGGTCACCTGTGACGCCTTAAACATGTCACTGCAGAGGACTTTCAAGTAGCGGTCTAACAAGACGGCAGCCAAGATTTGAGGTGACTGTCTTGGCACTGCAGAATCTGACACACAATCCGTGCAAGCTCTAACATCAACACCCACCACATCATATCATCTATCTATCTATCTATCTATCTATCTATCTATCTATCTATCTATCTATATCTATATATCTATAAAAATGAAAACGTTGTTTGTTTGCAGAAAACGTTGTATATTTGCTGTGCCTCTGGGCAATCTGATGGGTCCGTTAGTCTATCACTCAGCCTCTGGCCAATCTCTCTCCCCACCCCTCAGCGGGGACCACCAGGAGCGCCGGGGAGGGGTGGAGAGGGGGGGGTGAACACGCGCAGGGGACAAGGGGGAGGGAGAGAAACACCAACAGGAAAAGGGGGGCAGGAAACAAGCACCGGGGACAGGGAGGTGGGGGGAACCGATGGGATGGAGGGGGACTCACACCCCCCCACCTCACCACCCAACCACCCAAGATTCACACTCACCCACCCACCCAAGATTAATCCCCCACACCCATGATTCACCCCTCCAACCCACCCACCCAAGATTAAACCCCCCACCCATGATTCACCCCCCCCCCACCCGCCCAAGATTCACCCCCCCCACCCGCCCAAGATTCACCCCGTCCCACCCACCCAAGATTCACCCCAAAAGATTCACCCACCCGCCAAGATTCACCCACACCTACCCACCCCCCACCCAAGATTCACACTCACCCCCCACCCAAGAATCACCCCCCATCCAAGATTAAAAAGATTCACCCCCATCCAAGATTAATCCCCCCACCCAAGATTCAAAAAGATTCACCCCTACTCAAGATTCACCCACCCAAGATTCACTATTCACCCCCACCCACCCTTCACCTGCAGCCTTTGCTCCTAAGCAGAAATGCTTTTAAGTATAAATCTTTAAAGTAGTGAGGAAGTTTAAAAAAGGAAGTTGGGACAATTGATTTGCTGATCATATCATCTCTTGTCTTGTCTCAGGTAAAAACATATCTCAAATTGTCTGTCTGTCCTGCAATCATCATACCCTGGTGTGTCTTAATTTAATTCATCTTCCACACCATTTGCTTTAACGTCCCTCACATGTGCTAATTAAGTTGGTTAGGCCAGCCAGGTGACTTTGTAAAAGTATATAAGTAAACTCACAACAGCCATTGCTGCCTGCAGCCAATGCTCCTAAGCAGAAATGCTTTTAAGTAGAAATGTTTAAAGTAGTGAAGAGGTTTAAAAAGGAAGTTCAAAAAGAAGTGGAAAAGTGGACACCACCTACTGCTTCTGATTCCTGCATTTGAACTACGCCGGAAAGGAGGATATCATCCCAGACTGCACATCTCAACACATTACTATTGCTGTGATGCCGCCTTTACTTTTTATATTTGCTGTAACCGCACTTATTTTCAAATTATGCACTTCCTTCCACCAGCCTCATCATGTCTCTAACTCTATTCATATTTCTCCATCTCTCCTTCCTTCACCACTTCTCAGTTCACATGAACTCCTTTCTTACCTGCGCCCTCTGTCACCACACACCTATACCCCCTTCACTAAAACACACCCCTACAAATCATCCTCACACATTCTCTTTCTGTCCATGCTTCTCCTCCTCGCTTCTGGGGATATCTCTCCCAATCCTGGTCCCTGCCTTATTTCTACTTGCTCTCGTCCTCGCCTTCCACATGCAACTTCTACTCCTTCTGGTGTTAACCCCTCCAACCTCATACCCATCCCCTGCCACCCTCCCTCCTCTCTCCCTTTCTCCTGTGCCCTTTGGAATGCTCGCTCCCTCTCCAACAAGTTCATCTCTGTGCATGACTTCTTTCTCTCTCATTCTCTGCTCTTATTTGCCATAACTGAGACCTGGCTCACTCAGACTGACTCTGCTTTGGAAGCTGCCCTCTCTTATGGTGGCCTTTCCTTCTCCCACACTCCGCGCCCTGATGGCAGGGGTGGAGGCGTGGGCTCCTGCTCTCCTCTCTCTGCCGCTACCGAACCGTTCCTATTCCTCCCTCTCTTGCTTTTCCCTCCTTTGAGGTTCACAGTCCAGATCTTCTCTCCTCTCCCTGTCCATGTGGCGGCCATCTATCGCCCACCTTCCTCTACTCATCCCCCTTCTGCCTTTCTCTCTCACTTTGAATCCTGGCTCTCTTTCTTTCTCTCCTCAGACTCCCCTGTTCTTCTCCTTGGGGACTTCAACTGCCACATTGATGACCCCTCTCCCTTGGGCTTCCCACTTTCTCTCTCTAACCTCTTCTTTTGGCCATCAACAGTGGACTGCAGCCAGCACCCACAAGGATGGCCACTACTTAGACCTGGTTTTCACTAAAAACTTCTCTCTCTCCGATTTCTCCATTTCCCCTTTTCCTCTCTCTGACCATCACCTCATCTCATTTTCTCTCTCTCACTTCTCTCATCTCCACCTCGCCCTCGTTTTTGCAGAAACCTGCGCTCTATTAACCTACCAGCTCTTGATTCCACTTTACGCTCCTCCCTCTCCTCTCTCAGTTCTGCTTCAGACCCTGACAACCTGGTCAGGAACTACAACTCTGCCTTATCTTCCTCTCTTGATCTTCATGCCCCGTTTTCTCTCTGCCATCCTCACTCTTCTAACCCCAGACCCTGGCTAAACTCCCACACACATGCTGCGTTCCTCCACTCGTTCCTCGGAATGCCTCTGGAGGAAATCTCATACGCTCACAGACTTCATTCACTACAAATGTATGCTGTCCTGTTTCAACTCTGCCCTCTCTCAGACTAAACAAACCTACTTTTTATCACTAATCAACACACACAAGTCTAACCCACGCCGACTCTTTTCTGTCTTTGATTCTCTACTCAGACCACCCTCAGCTGCCTCCTCTTCTTCCTCCATCTCACCTCAGGACTTTGCTGACTTTTTTAAGGAAAAGGTGGAATCCATATGTCAGAACATCCCATCTGTTGCCTCCTCCCATCCCACACTGCTTCCCAACTCTCTTCCTGCCTTTCTTGACTCTTTTTCCGCTATCTCGGAGGAGGATGTGTCACTGCTGATCTCCTCTTCTCCCTCTACCACTTGCCCTCTTGATCCCATTCCCTCCCATCTATTAAAACCTCTTGCTCCTTCTATAATCCCTATGCTCACACAGATCTTTAACTCTTCCCTCTACTCTGGTACCTTTCCATCCTCCTTCAAGCATGCAACCGTTATACCATTACTCAAAAACAGCAAGCTTGACCCTACCTGTTCTTCTAACTATCGACCTGTCTCCCTCCTGACTTTTGCCTCCAAACTCCTTGAACGTCTTGTATTCTCTCGATTGCTTCACTTTCTCAACACCTATTCTCTTCTAGACACACTACAATCTGGTTTCCGCACTGCTCACTCTACTGAAACAGCCCTCACTAAAATAACTGACGACCTCCATGCTGCCAAAGACAGAGGTCATTACACTCTGCTCATATTACTCGACCTCTCTACTGCATTCGACACCGTGGACCACCCTCTTCTCCTTCACATTCTCCATACTCTTGGTATTCGTAACAAAGCTCTATCCTGGATCTCCTCTTACCTCTCCCATCGTACTTTCAATGTCTCTTTTGCTAACACCTCCTCCTCCTCTATTGATCTCTCTGTGGGGGTACCCCAGGGCTCTGTCCTGGGACCCTTCTCTTTTCTCTTTATACACTTTATCTAGGTGACCTAATCACATCTTTTAGGTTTAAATATCACCTCTATGCTGACGACACACAAATTTACCTTTCAACCCCTGACCTTACACCTGCTATACAGACCAAAGTTTCTGAATGCCTCTCTGGAATATCATCCTGGATGGCCATCCGCCGACTGAAACTTAACCTTGCAAAAACAGAGCTCCTCATACTTCCTCCCAAACCTGGCCCTACTACCTCCTTCCACATTACTATTGGAAATACGATCATTCACCCAGTAGCCCAAGCACGCTGCCTAGGGGTTACACTTGATTCCTCTCTCTCATTCTCCTCTCATATTCAAAACGTTTCTAAAACTTGTCGCTTTTTCCTCCGCAATATCACAAAGATACGCCCTTTCCTCTGTTACTCGACTGCTAAAACTTTGACTCAGGCCCTCATTTTCTCACGTCTCGATTACTGCAACCTCCAGCTGTCCGGCCTTCCTGCCTCTCACCTGTCTCCCCTACAATCTATCCTAAACGCTGCTGCCAGAATAACTCTACTCTTTCCTAAATCTGTCTCTACATCTCCCCTCCTGAAATCCCTCTCCTGGCTTCCGATCAAATCCCGTATCTCACACTCAATTCTCCTCCTCACTTTTAAAGCTTTACATTCTTCTGCCCCTCCTTACATCTCAGCCCTAATTTCTCGCTATGCACCATCCCGACTCTTGCGTTCTTCTCAAGGATGTCTTCTTTCTACCCCGTTGTATCTAAAGCTCTCTCCCGCCTTAAACCTTTCTCACTTTCTGCCCTGCACCTCTGGAATGCCCTTCCCCTCAATACCCGACTAGCACCCTCTCTATCCACCTTTAAGACCCACCTTAAGACACATCTGCTTAAAGAAGCATATGAATAGCACTGGATAATCCTGGACACATGATACATAAAGCTTGGCCCCCTGCAGACGCACTTACTAGAACTCCCTCCTGCTGTCTCTGTACGTTCTCTCTACCTACCCATTAGATTGTAAGCTCCTCGGAGCAGGGACTCCTCTTCCTTAATGTTACTTTTATGTCTGAAGCACTTATTCCCATGACCTGTTATTTATATTATTTGTTATTTATATGATATGTATTACTACTGTGAAGCGCTATGTACATTTATG
Organism: Ascaphus truei; assembly: GCF_040206685.1. NCBI lineage: Eukaryota > Metazoa > Chordata > Amphibia > Anura > Ascaphidae > Ascaphus > Ascaphus truei. The sequence goes on along the minus strand of NC_134485.1, from coordinate 10,036,466 downwards.
GCGCTATATAAATAAAGACATACAATACAATACCCCCCCCCACCCTTCACCCCCGCGCCCACCCACCCAAGATTCACCCCCCCCCTACCCACCCAAGATTCACCCCCCACCCCCCACCAAACAATTATTAGGGATTCACATCCCGGGCAACGCCGGGTCTCTCAGATAGTATCATATATATATGAGTCAAAAGGAGTGCTACTGAGCATGGCCAAATGTATACAACAAAAGACAAAAATACCCAATGCTATATCCAATGTAACAAAATACTTAGTTAAATACTTCAATGTTAGTATTCTCATGAGTAAGGGTCATTTAGTTAAACCCCTTGGCCAAAGCGTTATAAGCCTCCAGCCACGTCACGGCATGACCAGTATGCCGGTCCTAACACTACCTGTGAGAATTCTCATTTACCTCTGCAGTGGTGGGAGAATGGCCACAGTGGACCAGTCCTGCACAGGTACGTGGAAAAAACAGCTAGTTAAAAAGTGGAGAGTAAGCTTAAACCCCGGGAGGGCAACGATGGCCACCAACATTTGAGGCTACTATCCGGGCATTGCAGAATCTGTACACATACATATTCTATATAACACACGATTGCTGAATAGCGCTCTCACAAACCCAAAACGATAATGGTGCATACAATAGTGCATAAAATAGTAATGCATAAAAATTAATAGTGCAATAAAAAAATATATAAATAGTGCATAAATAATATAAGTGATGCACAAATGTGACAAACTAAGCTCTTAATAGTGAACTATACGTGATTTAGAGGCGCAAAACACACTCAACCCTTAGTGAAGACTGTTTCAAACGTCTTCTGCACAAACTTCTTCCACAAGGACCAGGGGAGCGTCGTAAGTACCGTAAAAATAAAGAAACATCACATAGTGTAGTAATGTTAACAAAATAATAATAAGCAGTAATGGGCTCACAAATGGCTACTCACAATAGAGTAGAGATATCAGGCATTCATCCAACTCAAGGTGTGCATGTTCCCATAGATGTGCAGCAATATTCAGCAGCCAGTCTCAAAAGAAAAAGAACAAACCAATGTGTAGAACGAAAAAATCTATTGATACAAAGTGAAATACAATTGAAGGCTTACACTTAAGAAGATCTTCAAGCGCAGTGTATAACATGTAGCAGGTGCAGAGCGGGTCGCGATCGCCCCCGTGTACTGCACTGCTCCTCGGAATACTGCCGCATCCACGCCGGGGGTCACACGTCACTTCCGGTGCGGCTGGAACCTCCGGACTCGGTGGTGCAGATGCGCTCTTGGTGCTCTCTCTCACAGATCTCTTGCTGAAACACTCTACGCGTTTCACCGTTGGTCAGCACGGCTTCGTCAGGAGTGATGATATGCTGCATCATGGGGACTTATATACCCACTTGCCCTACTTCTAATTAAGCACAATTGGCTATCCCACTTGTGGTTAACCCTAGATCGGCAGACAGGATCAGGTGTACAATTCCCTTGTATTCTGGCAAATGACTTTACAAATGATAAAGTGTAATGCCTAAATATAATATCAATTCATTACAATACAATTTTAGTATAACAAATACAATAAAATAGATATTAATAATAAAATGCGACTAAACATTGTTCACAAATTTATAGAATGAAAAATGTATATAATAAAAAATCTTAAAATAATTAAAAATTAAAATAATTAATATTGAAATAATAAAGTTTATGTTCTTCCCAGATATCAATCTCTACATAAACTATACTCAAGGAGTCGTCGATTGATGTTTCTCGGAAAAAATGGAAAATAAACATAAGTAACAATGTATACAAATTGTTTTGTAGAACAGAGTGGGGGTTATTATTGGAAGACCTCCAATTATATCAAAGCGAAGCAAAGTTGAATGGGGGTACTTATAAGAAAACCCCCAATGCACAAGAGCCTGACCAACCCCCCCGCCCCCCCCCCCGGGAGGCGGATTATAGCTAACATCAAATTTGTCAGCCTACATTGACATGTATCTCCAAAAATATGTACCTAAACTCAAATCACATCTAAAAGATACAACTGATATCCTAAGAATATTGGAAAGCTTTAAGTGGAATGATGAATATTTTTTAGTCACAGGAGATGTGACTTCCTTATATACATCAATAGATCATTCACAGGGCTTTGAAGCAATTGACAGAGTTCTAGCATTAGATAGGGATATGCCAATTTCATTTTGGGTGGTATTCAGTTTATTTTGAGGCATAATTATTTTTGGTTTCAGGATACTTTTTATTTGCAACTGTGTGGAACTGCCATGGGTACCAAATTCGCACCCAGCTATGCAAATTTATTTATGGGAATATGGGAGGAGGATTACATCTGGTCCATAGCAGAGCTCGGAGCGAATTTGGTCCTATGGCGGAGATTTATAGATGACGTGTTTTTTGTTTGGAGAGGAGATGAAGAGAGTCTTCTTAGGTTCATAGATTATATTAACGACAATAATTCCAATCTCAAATTTACTTGCAATTATAGTAAAGAGTATGTTAATTTTTTGGACCTAACCATTTTTGTGGAACATGGATGCGTCAAAATGAAAACTTTCTACAAAGATGTCGATAGCAACAATTATATATTGCCATCTAGTTGCCACCACCAAGGCTGGCTTAAAAATGTGCCATTTGGCCAGTTTAGGAGGGTTAGGCGCAACTGCACTGACATTGACACCTTTGAGTTGCAATCGAAGACATTAGAAGCCAAATTTCTTGACAGGAAGTATGATTCTGGCAATATACAGAATGCCTTTTTAAAGGCTAAAATTTTGAAAAAAAAAGATTTATTACATAATATAAAAAATAAAACTAATCAAAAAGACAAATTTAGTTTTCATCAAGGAAGAGGCATTTAGAGCCTTGAAACATGTTGGAATTAGCTTTTTATTCAAGATACTGAGTTTACATCTAGTCCCCCAAGCTCCTATCACTCCACCCTGCTCCCACTTGCGAATCTGTCAATTTCAGCGCGACGCCCCTTAGTGACGTCACTCGAGCGCCGACGGAAGCCCCAAAGCTACACGTGGAGTCAGTTTGCCGTGGTAGAGATGGACTGAGACTTGCCTCTGGGGGACTTTGATATTTGATTGCTACCCTCACCGCACCCCACCTATGGACCAGCTTCATCACTGTGGTGACTTTGTGATTGTCCTTACCTGTCGAGCCTGATGACTGATGATCCGTGATTGTCCAGATCTTCATGTTGGTGTGGTGTATGGGTAACTTGTCCCATGAAATGCTGTTTTACTATTTCCCTGATGTACGCACATTTCCTATCCTTGGATATTTAATACATTTTTATCCTTGATTTACTTCACTATGAGCGTTGTGCGCTGTTTTCTTTTTGTTTCTCTGTTTTAGCTCCTGGTGGTGTTGAGCCACCCCTCATTCAGCTGCAGACGCTCTTTCACCAGTTCACGTATAATTTTGTATATTTGTTATCACTAATATTATTTTAGTGCACTTTCACACCCTTCACAGCACTGTTTATGGTTGCGCACCGATTACTCCTCTTGTATCAGTGAGGGCACCTCCACTTCCTGGTTGCCTCCCATTGGAGGGAGGTCCTATTTATACTGTCTGAGCTCTCCTTCATTGCCGAGCATAACTTCTGTTTTGTGACACTGCATCTCACCGCATCCTGCCTTGTCTGCTTCTTACCTTGCTGCCTGACCCTGCCGTGGACTTGGAACTTTGTGATACTCTCCTGCACTGACCCTGGCTTTGGACTACGATGACGACGCTCTCTCCTGCACTGACTCTGGCTTTACGACGACTCTACTCTCTCTCCAATCCTGACCCCGGCTACGTCCCCCAACGTTCCGCTACTCTCCGCACCTAGACCTGGCAAGTACCACGTTTACGCTGTCCTCTATAACCCCGACCCGGCTTGCCAGACTATCCTACACTCTAGATGCGCCCTCGCGGTTGTGGTCGGCGTTCTATACCAATCCCTACCTCAGCCCCGGGGTTGCGCCTCGTTTGTGGGGAGCTACGCGTTACAGTCAGTCCCCACCCAAAAGTGTAGGGAGTGGAGCTACCGCTGAGGACCATTGGTGCACTTTTACCTCCCGGGGCACTCCAGTACCCGGGTACCGCCAACTAATACGAGATCCGTCTGATCCCTCGACGTATGTCTGTCTGGTCCTTATCTGATCCGCAGACATCCGCTTGTGATGGGGCTCCGGCTGGAGTGTGTCCCTTTTAAGAGTCTCTTTAAGGGACCTTGTAGTCTGGTCCCAGACCACAGGCCGTGCACACCGCGTACAACTTGTCACTGACATGCTGTAATCTCGCTATAAGCAGCTACTGGGGGAAGGGTCCATAGCTATAGGCCTTCCCCGCAACAGCCACAAACTAAGGCGAGTCAGGGCCTGTGACAGTAGGGGTAGCTAGGGGACCTAAAAAAAACAAATCCCAGCTATTTACCCCTAAGAAAACGTGTAACTTGGCTATCCTAATAATATTTCATCCAGCCATTCTTTGTGACAATTCTTCCCCCAGTTTAGAAAGCCTGCATTGTCTTTTGATGTGATTTGCAAGCTGTGTGTAATTCTAAATCCCGTCTTTTACATCATTACCTTGTCTGTATTTATGCTTGTGTTAGCAGTTCCTCCCAGATTAGATACCTGGGATTGTGTGGGATGAAATTAACATATCAGCCCTGCAAATGTAAATGGTGTTATGTGTCTGTTCTTAACATTTCTATGGAGGGAGCTTCTGTAATTCCTTTAGCTGAACTGTTTTATAGAAAAGATATGATCAAACAAAGGAAGGGCACTAGTTAATAGAATCAGTTACCAGGTCTGAGCCCCAGGCACTGTTTCTCAAATAAACCTAATTTTATTTCACTGCCTTGTTTTGCCCTGTGATTGATCCCTTAAATATAAAAGGCCTGATCTACCGTGGCACAGCCTAGCTGGGATCTATGTGGGGTCTCTGGCCTTGTTCAGGGGCCACTGGCACCCTGAACACATCCTCACCCTTCTCTGTCCCTGCTCCAACTGGCGTGGCTGCCTAGCGCACCCAAATGTATCTATTTTGGGGTTCCGTGTATCCCGCAGCCCTATTGGCTGTGCGCCCTCACGTGGTCTGCAGCCCCTAAAGCTACAGGGAAATGTAGTCCCTAGCGGAGCCCTATTCTTAACATGGCCGCCACTCGCGGCCGTACTGCGCATGCGCGGGCATCCACAAGATGGCGGTGCAGCGGCGTCCGCCGAGGAGCTCCGGCGACCAGATTGCCCCCAGCTTCCCTGGCGACTCCTTCTTCCTGGCAGGTCCGCCCGCACTCCAGCAGTACCCGCACGCCATGCCGAGCAGCCGTAGCCTCCCCCTTCTCCGCACCGGAGGTAAGGGAGGGAAAGGGGGACCTGGCTACACATACATGTCCGGTATTACCTTTTTTTTTACTGGACAGACTGGCCAAATACCGGACTCCTGGCAACCCTATATACCCCATGGTGACATGGCAAATCCCGATGGCTACCAAGGGAGGAGTTTGGATTCTACAAAGTACCTTTACTTAGTGACATCACTAGGCATCTTCTAGGAGGTGGGTGTGGCTAGTTTTCTGCCCAGCAACTCCAACCCATGTGATGTAAGGCTGTCACTCTGTAGCTACCCCAAGTTAACCCTTCTAGGACCCATTAACCCCTTAAGTAAGTAGTATTCCCACAGGGGTGCTACATAGCATATCTGCAATCTAACTCTAACATTCTAATCCATTTGATTTCACAAGCCTAACACAACACAGGATTGGCCAACTCTAGTCCTCAAGGACTACCAACAGGTCAGGTTTTAAGGGATAGACCTGCTTCAGCACAGGTGGATCAATCAGTGGCTCAGTCTTTGACTGAGCCACCTGTGCTGAAGCAGGGATATCCTAAAAACCTGACCTGTTGGTGGCTCTTGAGGAATGGAATTGGCCGATCATTTACTGAGCCACTGATAGAGCCAGCTGTGCTGAAGCAGGGATATCGTTAAAACCTGACCTGCTGGTGGCCCCTTGAGAACTGGAGTTGGCCACCCCTGCACTATTGTATATGTGTTTCCAAATACAAAGGATCCAAAATAGTGAGATTTGTGAACCGGGAGATAGAATTTAAATTGGCAAGTGCTGATTTTGATCAAAGTCTTACAGAAGTTGGTCTAAGTGCGGTGGTAACAAGAGGAGTGGAGTACCAGGACCTCTATATTTACAAACCAAGAGCACCACTAACTTTTTTTTTATTTACACACAAGTTCATTTCTTTTATAGCTTAAACCTTTCACAGCTTCACTCCAAATAGATATGCCCCCACCCCCCATGTTAACTTGTTTAACATGTTGGATCGTGCCCAGTAGCACTACCCTTTTTAAAGGGACATCAAAAGCTGGTTAGAGAGTTGATGTCTGTCAATCCCAGACCCTCCGAAGCATTGCACGTGAAAATATGTACGTCTACTTGTGCTAGATGAAGGTATTTCCAGGCAATTCCTATGAAGTCCCCTAACCTACTCAACTTACCACACAAAAACATTCTTCAATAAATACAGCTGACCCAACGTTACTGCCAAAGGTTATCCCTCCATCTTCCAATGGTTTGGTCCCTTGATGAACTTGACTGTACCAGATAAACGCCCATTATGGGGCCGAAACGTTTAAAGTTTGTAGGAATAAATTAACCTATAGCATTTGACAGTAACCTTGCTGTGCAGCTGTGTACATGTACTGATCAGTGGTGATTTTTTGTCACCCATTTTGTTCCATTCATATTTTTTTTAAAGCTTTATGTTTGAAATGTCCATATATATTTTTCTGTCTTCCAGAACCCAGAGCATGTAGTATTATACCTGCTACATAGGTACAATATGGAGTCCTTACAGTGGGGGTTATTAAACTGGCTCAGCTTGCCTCTCAGGTTCAGGATCTGTCACCTCTCTCACTCTGGAGGGACTCACCACCAATGGCCACAACACACAGCACACAGCACACAACTCTTGTTTAATAACAGAATCATTAAATACGGCACATTTCTGTCCACCACCCGGCATCTCTGTGTGTCCCCACGCACTCCTCCTCCTCACATAGTCGGGCAGATTTGTGTCACCCCCCCAACATTCAGAGGAATAGAAACAATTCCAAACAAAACTTTGCCACAACGAAGATGGCGGCCACACCTCCCCACGCACAGGGGAAGTCCCCAGCCGCCTGCAGGGCGCATGCGCGAGGAGGTCGCTTCCGTGATGACGCGGGCAGCTCGCTCTGCCACGTCTCTGCTGGGCAGCTGCAGAGAGTGAGAGGGGAAGGGGAGAGAGGGTAGGAAGGGAACGGAGAGGTGTCCTGCTCTCTCCTGCAGTGTGAGGGGCAGCTGCATCTCACAGCTTGGTGCCCTGCAGCCTGTGCATCCTCCTCCAACATGCACCAGCTGCTGCAGCAACACACCACTCTTCTACTACCCCCTCTGCTAGGCTGACTCTCCCCCTCCCACTTCAGAGGCTGCAGCTTGTTAAAGGGGGGAGGGGGGTGTCGGGCACCTTCTCTTTACCTCTTATCACAGTTCCCCCCCAGAGCTCCTGGGAAAGGGGTGTGGAGGGGGGGGGGGAGCATCTCCATCTGATGACTGAGCAGCTGCAACCCCCTCTGCCTTTCCATGTGTGAGTAACAACCTTTATTTTATACTTTAGATTGTAAGCTCTTCGGGGCAGGTTTGACTTTTGGCTTATGTTGCCATTTGCTTGTTGCTCTTATTCCTATTTTTTGCAATGTATTCACAATTGCAGTGTTGTAAAGCACTGCGTACATTTGTTGGCACTGTATAAATAAGTGTGTGTGTGTGTATATATATTATATATACATATATATATATATATATATATATATATATACACACACACTTTTTAATGTAATCACTCCTTTGCATAAGGAGTCAGGTTTGCTGTCCCTCTGTGGCCCTGCGTAACCCTTTTGCTGCCAGAGGGGGATCTACAATGCGTGGCAGGCCCCCCCTGGAAGCGAAAGGGTTAAGTGGGGACCGCAGACGGGCAGCGAACCTGACCGCATAGCTTTCTCTGCGGTCGGGTTGTAACAAGAAGCCGGAGCCAACTCGTACATTTGACAGCGCGCCTCCTTTTTATACACACCGGCGGTGAATGGGTTAATGCCCCAAGCGAGGGGGCATCTCTGGATGAGATTTGCAAAATTCGTCACTTCCATCAGTTCAGTGAATATCCCCCGGCACTGCCATGGTAAAACTTATGTCCGCTTCCACTGAGTTGGCAGATTTTTACGGCACTCTCCAGTGAGGTTACCGGGTAGTACCATCGTGAATAGCCGTGGAATCTGGCGCCCACTTATCACACGCAATGCTTTGCCCACCCTGTGATCTTGTGCCCAATTCCCGCCGTTATTTTCATCATAGTACTTTAACCACCGGCTTAACATACCAACTGGTGACTTGCTTGCCCATGAGTGCTGATCGTCAAGGCCTTCAGGAGTTTGGTTATCATCATATAATGTTCCCCGTAAGGATTACACAGTGTTATACTGTATGCACTTTCTACCAAAAATGTTGATTTGCATTGTGGTGAATCACTTTGGGATGGATTTGCTGTCGCGCAATATGTGGTGGACGCCAGTGACAGCTCCTCAGTGTCCGATACCCGGTAGAATGCTTTGCACACTAGTAACCCGGTGCTGACACTATGGGACATTGTGGACGGCTGTAATGCAAGGTGAATATTTTTATTCTGAAAGATTATTTATTTTACATAAAAACCAACCGTTCGGCCTGATGAAGGCCCTTAGCGACCGAAACGTTGATCTTTTGTTTTTATGTCAAACAAATTCTCTTTTGGGTAAAATTTTCCACTAGGAGTGCCTGGAGATTCATCAAGCTGTATCTATATGTGATGGGGGAGTTTCCTGTCTGTGCTGGAGCAACTGGCAACCCCTTTGTATTGCTTTGGTGTGTGTGTTTTTTGGTGTGCTGAACTTTACCTTGTTTTTGCTTTAATGCATATATGGCATAAAGAAGCGAATATTCATTTACGACTGAGCTAACAATTTTTACCTGGGGCTTTGAGGACTAACAGACTTATCACCGGAAGACATTTGATAAATGTAGTGAACCCCCAGCCCCTAAAGCTATCGTTCACAATGGCAGTATTAGGCTGCGTATTAGGCTGCGTCCATGGTGAGCGCGACCACAATGCTGTGCCTCTATGCGGCAGGCATAGAGTGCGAGGCCGCCATTTACCAGAAGACCCAATGAGGGCAAACCAGCTCCGTGATGTCACGGCCATGCCCCCCGGTCGCGTCTACCCCATGGCCACAAATGGCTGGAGGCGCGCACCACGAGCACAGTAGCGCGCCTGCCCACCATGGATGCGGCCTTAGAAGTTTGAAATCTTTTATTTACTAGTGTGTGTGTGTGTGTGTGTGTGTGTGTGTATATATATATATGTATATATGTATATATGTATATATATTTTATTTAAAGCTACTTTTGACCTATTAAATATGCCACGTTCTTTAGTTTACTTTCAGCCTACGCTGGACTGTCCCTTTTCCGAGACAACTTTAAGGTAACATCGTAAATAGTAGTTCTTGTAATTTTATATGGCATTAACCCCAGTGGCTCAGTCTTCGACTGGTGCTGAAGCAGGGATATCCATAAAACCTGACGCGTGGATGGCCCTTGAGGACTGGAGTTGGCCTCTCCTGGCTTAAAGTTTCACATATTAACGTCGTTTCTTGTGACTTTTTGCAAGGTATAAAAATGACAGGAATATACTTTTTAGGAGGTAAGAGAAGGAATCCGGATAAGTGCTCTCTCTTGCGTGGCACAGCTCCGCTGCCTTCCGCTTTTTCTTTTTCATATCAGAAAATTGTGCCTAAAACCCCCCCCCCGGGGAGGAGCTCATGGAAATAAATTGAGGAAGTAGCTTGTAGCGGCTTTAACGCCATGAAACTTCAATGTGAAACCCTCCAGTCATTTCCAATTGCAGAGTAATACAGACCTAAAAAAAGAATTAAAAATATTACGGGTGGGCTCTCTACCCTTTTGCTACAAGCAGAAGCAATTATTCGTACGGGGGGGTCTCGCTCGTGGACTGAACAGCAGTATTCTTAGCTCTGGGGATACCCCTTGTCCCTGAGAAATTGTTTGTTGTTATGCCAGTAAATTAAAATAAACACAGCCGCTGGGTGTGTTGGGGCATTGGGGTAAGGGAAGTAACTCTGTGTCCCCTTCTGGGGTCCTGAGGGAACGGGCCTGAGGAAGGGGTTTGTCCCCGAAACGTTGCCCCCCTGCTTATCCCCATTTTTATTGCCTCTCCCTCCACCCCACCCCCACCTCCCATTGTGTGATATTCTGTTTTTTGCATACTATGTTTTCTTGCAGTATGTATTTTAGACGCTTTTGTGTTGGTCACATCGCTCCGTGGATTTGACTTGTGTTGACATTAAATATCTTTTTCTGATTTGTCAATTACCTACTCTTGAGATTCATTCTACTAGTCAGCGAGTGCTGGAACTATTATTACTGTTTTGAAACACAGCCGCTGGGTTTCCTAATAGAAAGGTGTGACATCCTCTCTAACATTGGGGGTCTCTGTGATGCTAACCCAGTGACCGTATTGTCTCGGTGGTTAAGGTAAAGATCCCAAGCGGGACAGATTTGCCCTGTACCCCGGCCCAGATCACATGTATGGGACGGTGGCTTCATGTTGACGTCACACACAGATCTGACCACCTCACAGAGGCTGCATGGGCCGTATGGTCACAGTTGTTATGCTTTTTTGTGGGTTACATTTAAAAGAAAGTTACTAAAGATATCATCGTCCTGTGAAAGGGTTTCATGCCTGCGCGATTTCACTTCACAGCAAGTTATTTATGGTTGTCATTTCTTTCTTTTTTTTTTAGTCATTGCATTTTCTTGCATGATATGAAATATTTTCCCGCGCGCACATACGTGTCAGCCCAGGTGAGCACGTGTGTGTATATATAGCGGGAGTCTTCGGGAAAAGCTCTGGCCATTGGAGGCCCTTAGAATTGGCCTTGGACTGACTGCTCCTTCTAATTTCATTGTAGTTGCCTACACATGTTGGTGACAATTTATTCACTCTGAAACTCACTTGTAAGCCAAGCTAATACCCAAACACTCTATGGCACAGATATCAATGCTGGCACAATGTTACAAGGATAATCGGTTGTCAGTCGTTGAATGTATCCAAAATGACCCTGCAATGCTTTTGTGGCCCTATTTCTCATCCTGACCCTTCGGGATGCTTTGTTGAAGAGCCCCAATGTACAGGATACATAAATACTGTATATGCTTTCAAGCCAGCGGCTGTCACACTCTCAAACTCTCTTGTGGGACAAGGTTTGGCCTGTGAGTGGTGGGACTGTCTTATTCGTGTCTTTGGAAAATGTGGGGTCAGCAGTTCGCAACTTCCTTCGGTTCACTTTATTTTTCTGCCTGACGCCACCAGAAATGGAATCGGGGCAGAAATAAAGGGTGCCTTTTTTGAAATTCTGTAATGCCACAGTTGCTGGGCGCTCCAACCCAACAGCAATAATATAGAGGGGTGTATAGCAAACCCGTTACCCAAACGGATAGCTACCAAGCTAAATATGTCCACATTCCGTGCGCTCGCCGACGCTTCCAAGTTTGTTGTAGTCCGGATCAACGCGGCGGCCCTAGCAGGGCCTTTCGATAAATTGAGAGGCTTTGACGAAAGTCCTGCTGGGGCGGAAACGTTGATCGGGCTGCAATAAGCTCCGAAGCGTTGGCGAGTGCATGGAACTGGGGCTTATTTTTACATTGTATATTCCATATAAAACCTAAAAAAACAAAAAAATTCCCAATAAACTTGCATATCAGAGTTATGCTGCACATTGTATTCTCTATATCTGATTAGAGTGCAAGCTCTGTGGTACAGCGAGACTGTTAATTCTCGTTTAACACTGGGCTTGGTATTCTTTTTGTACGCCCCCGGGTTTTTTGTTGTTGATGATTTAATAATGAGATTTAGTCCGTTTGAAGTCGCTGAGAAAGCTGAGCGAGTGATGAATGAAGTCCGGCCTCCCACTTGTTTCACTCACTACTCAAACACAGCCACCGCCTACTGCCGGCACCAGTCGGCCCCTTCTTCATGTAGTGCAAGTGTCCGCTGGTGCCTGTCCCAGTGCCTTGTGTCACGCACTAACCATGTACGAGAAGCCTTGCCCGCAATACAAACTGGGACAAATGTCTCTTAATCTCCCCCAAACCTCAATACTGAAACTCCCAGAAGTGTCCAGGAGGTTAAAATGAAGTGTAGCAACTCGTGTTTGTGAGGTTGTAAGGCAGGCCTACATACCAGACAACTTCACCCCTCTGGCTGTAAAAGTGGTTAGTCCTGTGAAATACAAATAAGTGTCCGGGAGGTTAAAATGAAGCAGGGTGCTGCTATTAGTGTGTGTGTGTGTGTGTGTGTGTGTGTGTGTGTGTGTGTGTGTGTGTGTGTGTGTGTGTGTGTGTGTGTGTGTGTGTGTGTGTGTGTGTGTGTGTGTGTGTCATACATAGGGTATGCTGCTTTAAGATCTTGAAGACAATTTTTTGGCAAAAAGCAGGTACCTAACCTTGTTACCCAGCCCCATTGTATAGTTCACCGTGTTCAGTCCAGGCTTGTCACAGTCTAGGGAAGGGAGGCTGGAATTCCCATGCAGAAGTGATGCATTCATTAAGAATTATGTGGCATATATAAAGAAAATGTTTCATTCCGTGTGTGTGTGTGTGTGTGTGTGTGTATGTATGTATACACACACAGCAGTTCTGGATAGATGAGGCAGCACACTGGATATAGTGAAAAGAAGTATTGTAGTCCAACCTGGGGTTAACCCCTTCTAACCACAGTGTCATTTATAAGATCATTGAGGGAGATTTTATAAAGGGCCTGCTCCCTGACCTCTGTTGTATATCCCCTTTGCATACTGTATGTATATACAGTATGTTAGAGCAGCTAAGAGGTCAGCTGCACGTATCGGACACGGCAAAATATTATTATTATTATTATTTATTAACCACATTAATTTTATATGCTCCCTCAGAAAGATTTGATTACCATTGAGTAAAATGTTCACCGGTTTCTGTTAAGAATGAACCCAAACTTTAATCTTATCTAGTAATGTTTTAATGGTGTGATTACAAGACAAGATAAGTGGAACCGCCTGCACCTGCAATTAACCTGCATATACTTTGTTGTGCAAACAGTCTTATCAGGAGAGAGATTAGGTAAATGTAACCAAAAAGAAAACTACCCCAAAAAATAAAACTTCAAGGCATTTGGTTGCTGCGGGGGCCCGGAAAGTTTTTAAAGAATATTTATAAATACTTATGGACGCCTGATTCATTTAAACACGATCTGAGTCACCTGCATTAAACGTGCCCCGGCCCTGCGTTCCCGTGGGTCTTACCAGGGATTCCATCTCTATAAAGCAGGAAAATCCGGTATCTGTATAGGGTGGGAAGTAGCCCAGCAAAAAAATAACAAGGCTCTGAGACACACGGGCAGGTAATCTGCAGTGGGGGGGAGCGGGGTAATCTGCAGTGGGGGGGAGCGGGGTAATCTGCAGTGGGGGGGAGCGGGGTAATCTGCAGTGGGGGGAGCGGGGTAATCTGCAGTGGGGGGGAGCGGGGTAATCTGCAGTGGGGGGGGAGCGGGGTAATCTGCAGTGGGGGGAGCGGGGTAATCTGCAGTGGGGGGGAGCGGGGTAATCTGCAGTGGGGGGGAGCGGGGTAATCTGCAGTGGGGGGGGGAGCGGGGTAATCTGCAGTGGGGGGAGCGGGGTAATCTGCAGTGGGGGGGAGCGGGGTAATCTGCAGTGGGGGGGGAGCGGGGTAATCTGCAGTGGGGGGGGAGCGGGGTAATCTGCAGTGGGGGGGAGCGGGGTAATCTGCAGTGGGGGGGAGCGGGGTAATCTGCAGTGGGGGGGAGCGGGGTAATCTTCAGTGGGGGGGGCGGGGTAATCTGCAGTGGGGGGGAGCGGGGTAATCTGCAGTGGGGGGGAGCGGGGTAATCTGCAGTGGGGGGGGAGCGGGGTAATCTGCAGTGGGGGGAGCGGGGTAATCTGCAGTGGGGGGGAGCGGGGTAATCTGCAGTGGGGGGGAGCGGGGTAATCTTCAGTGGGGGGGAGCGGGGTAATCTTCAGTGGGGGGGGCGGGGTAATCTTCAGTGGGGGGGAGCGGGGTAATCTGCAGTGGGGGGGGAGCGGGGTAATCTGCAGTGGGGGGGGGCGGGGTAATCTGCAGTGGGGGGGGGCGGGGTAATCTTCAGTGGGGGGGAGCGGTGTAATCTTCAGAGGGGGGGAGCGGTGTAATCTTCAGAGGGGGGGAGCGGTGTAATCTTCAGAGGGGGGAGCGGGGTAATCTTCAGTGGGGGGGGGAGCGGGGTAATCTTCAGTGGGGGGGGGAGCGGGGTAATCTTCAGTGGGGGGGGAGCGGTGTAATCTTCAGTGGGGGGGGAGCGGGGTAATCTTCAGTGGGGGGGGGAGCGGGGTAATCTTCAGTGGGGGGGGAGCGGGGTAATCTTCAGTGGGGGGGGAGCGGGGTAATCTTCAGTGGGGGGGGAGCGGGGTAATCTTCAGTGGGGGGTGGAGCGGGGTAATCTTCATTGGGGGGGAGCGGGGTAATCTTCAGTGGGGGGGAGCGGGGTAATCTTCCGAGGGGGGGAGCGGAGTAATCTTCAGTGGGGGGGGGGGAGCGGGGTAATCTTCAGTGGGGGGGAGCGGGGTAATCTTCAGTGGGGGGGGGAGCGGGGTAATCTTCAGTGGGGGGGGAGCGGGGTAATCTTCAGTGGGGGGGAGCGGGGTAATCTTCAGAGGGGGGAGCGGAGTAATCTTCAGTGGGGGGGGGGAGCGGGGTAATCTTCAGTGGGGGGGGAGCGGGGTAATCTTCAGTGGGGGGGGAGCGGGGTAATCTTCAGTGGGGGGGAGCGGGGTAATCTTCAGTGGGGGGGGGGGTGTGAGGTAATATTCAGTGGGGGGGAGCGGGGTACTCTTCAGATTGGGGGGAGCGGGGTACTCTTCAGAGGGGGGGAGCGGGGTAATTTTCAGAGGGGGGAGCGGGGTACTCTTCAGAGGGGGGGGGAGCAGGGTAATCTTCAGAGGGGGGGAGCGGGGTACTCTTCAGAGGGAGGGGAGCGGGGTAATCTTCAGAGGGGGGGAGCGGGGTACTCTTCAGAGGCGGGGGGAGCGGGGTACTCTTCAGAGGCGGGGGGAGCGGGGTACTCTTCAGAGGCGGGGGGAGCGGGGTACTCTTCAGAGGCGGGGGGAGCGGGGTACTCTTCAGAAGCGGGGGGAGCGGGGTACTCTTCAGAGGCGGGGGGAGCGGGGTACTCTTCAGAGGCGGGGGGAGCGGGGTACTCTTCAGAGGCGGGGGGAGCGGGGTACTCTTCAGAGGCGGGGGGAGCGGGGTACTCTTCAGAGGCGGGGGGAGCGGGGTACTCTTCAGAGGCGGGGGGAGCGGGGTACTCTTCAGAGGGGGGAGCGGGGTACTCTTCAGAGGGGGGGAGCGGGGTACTCTTCAGAGGGAGGGGAGCGGGGTAATCTTCAGAGGCGGGGGGAGCGGGGTACTCTTCAGAGGCGGGGGGAGCGGGGTACTCTTCAGAGGCGGGGGGAGCGGGGTACTCTTCAGAGGCTGGGGGAGCGGGGTACTCTTCAGAGGCGGGGGGAGCGGGGTACTCTTCAGAGGCGGGGGGAGCGGGGTACTCTTCAGAGGCGGGGGGAGCGGGCTACTCTTCAGAGGCGGGGGGAGCGGGGTACTCTTCAGAGGCGGGGGGAGCGGGGTACTCTTCAGAGGCGGGGGGAGGGGGGTACTCTTCAGAGGCGGGGGGAGCGGGGTACTCTTCAGAGGCGGGGGGAGCGGGGTACTCTTCAGAGGGGGGGGGGCGGGGTACTCTTCAGAGGGGGGGGGAGCGGGGTACTCTTCAGAGGGGCACCGCATAGAAAGGAAGTCAGAACTGCGAACGGCAGAGGGACGATGCTGTGTCGGCCGCGTGGTGTTGGGGCTCATGCAGGCGACACGCCCAAGTATTAAGAGGCTGTGTGACAATACCCAGGGCCCAGAGTGTAGTGCAGGGGCGGCCAACTCCAGGCCTCAAGGGCCGCCAAAAGGTCAGGTTTTCAGGATATCCCTGCTTCAGCACAGGTAGCTGTCGAAGGCTGGCCAAGTCCAATCCTCAAGAGCCACCAGCAGGTCAGGTATTGGGGATATCCCTGCTTCAGCACAGGAGGCACAAGCAGTGGCTGTCTTCGACTGAGCCACCTATGCTGAAGCAGGGATATCCTTTAAAAAAACAAAAAACAAACACCTGACCTGTTGGTGGCCTTTGAGGATTGGAGTTGCCCCCCCCCCCCCCCCCCCCTGGTGTAGTAACTCCTGTTCGTGGGGCTGTAAGGCAGGTCTACATGGCAACTTGACCCCACTGGCAGTAAGTGGGGTAATACCGCGCTTCCAAACAAGGTGGGGGGGGGGGGGCAGCTTTAATGTGATAATGTTGGGGAGCAGCCCTATTAAACGCAGTGTATTGTGTCGCCCCCTGGCCCCTGCGTCAGGATGTGCCTGCCTCGCACGGTTTCCCAGGCCGCGCTGAGCGTGCTGGCACACGCGGAGAATGCAGACTGCTGCAATGTTACACCAGGTTTGGTGTTCACCAGCATTGGTTTGCTAGATCCTGTGTGTTTTTTTTTTTAATTTTTGTTTTACGGCAGCCGTGCTTTGTTCCTGCCCGTTCCATGCATGATTGGGGGCGTTCGTTCAACTTCTCTCTCATGACATGAGTGGTGACCGAAAACGTACTTAACCCACAAATATCAGAGGTCCCAAATTGGGGAGGTTTTGAGCCCCAAAATGTGCATTTTAATGGGGAAATGACTGAATTCTGTCAGTGAGCCTGTCGCAGCCGGAGATTGCGCATGCTGAGAACCGGTGAGGCTGACTCCACAGCGGTGAATTGACATGTCAGCACATGTGTCCTTTTTGTGACTGCAGTTACAATATTTCATGACCTGCTTTGTGTGTTCTGAGGGGAAAAGTTTCCTTTGACATTGAACGCGCTGGTAATGCTGATCCTCTTCACTTCCTTTGCTTCTCCTCCACCCCCCCCCCCCCCACCCCCCAAAAAAACAATCTTCAATGCAAATACATGCGTGCCACTTTAATTTTGCGTGGTGCCCTTTTGCGCCGTCCCTGATCCAATGGTAATACGCAACAGGAGTGCCCAAGAAATGTTTTGAGAGATCAGGATTGGTTTTCCCACCTCTGCCGGGTGGACAATTCTCAGCAATAATATGTGGAAAACAAACATCCACATATTATTGCTGAGAATTGTCCATCCGGCAGAGGTGCAATTTTTTCATCTTCAACTCCATTGATGTGAGTGTTCTCTATTAACCACCATTCCCGGTGTAATCTAGGAGTACTATGGTGTAATAGGATACATCTTAATTGATTGGGTTACACCTATTTATTTATTTATTTATTTATAAAATATTTTACCAGGAAGTAATACATTGAGAGTTACCTCTCGTTTTCAAGTATGTCCTGGGCACAGAGTAAAACAAAATAATACATGGTTACAAATACAGTTACATAAGTGAACAAGGTATCTTATACTATATTAGTGAAAGCACTGTATGTTTGCCTGCCTGGATGTCCGGTGTCCCTAGCGGCAATCTCATTGGTCCCTTGGGCCGCCCGCCCCCGCACACCTCTCATTGGCCTCACACACTCACACCACCCCCTTGGCCCGCCCCTGAGGCGGAGTGACAGGCCAAAGGTCCACAAAAAAAAAAAAAAAAAAACACACACACACACACACACACACACACTCCCACCCCCCCAAGCTCACACACACCTCACCCCCCCCAAGCTTACCCCCCCCCAAGCTCACACACCCCCCCCAAGCTCACACACCCCCCCCCCCCAAGCTCACACCCCGGCGCCGCTACAGTCAGCGGGGGAGCGGAGCGAGCGCCCGGGACACACGCGGGGGAGCGGCCACAACACGCTGCCTCCCGTCTCACATCCACGTGGGAGCGGCCGGATGGGTGAGGCAGCATACCCACGGGCCTCGCCGCACGCTCCTCGGCACCGGCTCACCTCTCCCACCCCCCTCACAGCAAAGACCAGCCTACCCGGCGCCGCCTGCAACGCTCCTCGGCACCGCCGCCTCACCTCGAGCCGGAGGGCAGCGGGGGGGCTCCCGCCCTGCAGGAGGCCTCACCTCGAGCCGGAGGGCAGCGGGGGGGCTCCCGCCCTGCAGGAGGCCTCACCTCGAGCGGGGGGGGGGCTCCCGCCCTGCAGGAGGCTTCACCTCGAGCCGGTGGGCAGCGGGGGGGCTCCCGCCCTGCAGGAGGCCTCACCTCGAGCCGGGGGGCTGCGGGGGGGGCTCCCGCCCTGCAGGAGGCCTCACCTCGAGCCGGAGGCCAGCGGGGGGGCTCCCGCCCTGCAGGAGGCCTCACCTCGAGCCGGAGGGCAGTGGGGGGGCTCCCGCCCTGCCGGGGGGGCTCCCGCCCTGCAGGAGGCCTCACCTCGAGCCGGAGGCCAGCGGGGGGGCTCCCGCCCTGCAGGAGGCCTCACCTCGAGCCGGAGGGCAGTGGGGGGGCTCCCGCCCTGCCGGGGGGGCTCCCGCCCTGCAGGAGGCCTCACCTCGAGGAACATGCTGCCGACTGCAAGGTAAGCAGCTCTCCCCCCACACCCCCCCATTCCTTCATTGCCAGCCTCAACCCTCCATACACACACACACACTATATATATATATATATATATATATATATATATATATATATATATACATACACATACACAGAGACACACACACACAGAGACCACACACACACACACACATGTAGGCGCACACACACACATGTAGGCACACACACACACACACACACACATGTAGGCACACACACACGTCCACAGACACACACATGTAGACACACACACATGTAGGCACACACACACGTCCACAGACACACACATGTAGACACACACACACATGTAGACAGACACACACACACGTAGACAGACACACACGCACACACACACACACACACCTATACAGACACACGTATACACACACACACGTATACACACAGACACACGTAGACACAAAGAAACACGTAGACACACAGACACACGTAGACACACAGACACACCTATACACACAGACACACCTATACACACACACACACACCTATACACACACACACACCTATACACACACACACACACACACACACACCTATACACACAGACACACACCTATACACACAGACACACACGTATACACACGTATACACACGTACACACACGTACACACACACACACACGTAGACACACACACACGTACAAACACACACATACAAACACACACGTAGACACACGTGTACACACACACACGTAGACACACACACAGACGTAGACACACACACACGTAGACACACACACACACGTAGACACACACACACACGTAGACACACATACACACGTATACGCACACACACGTATACACACACACGTAGACACACACGTAGACACACACACACGTATACACACGCACGTAGACACACACACATGTACACGTAGACACACACACATGTACACGTAGACACGTACACACACACACATGTACACGTATACTCACACACATGTACACGTACACACACACATGGAGACATACACACACACATGGAGACATACACACACGCACATGTACACACACACACACACGTACACACACACACACATGTATACATACACATAATGTATATACACACACATGTATATACACACACACACACACATACACACGTGTATACACACACAAACATGTATACACACAAATGTACACACACATGTATACACACACACACATACTATGTATACACACAAACATGTATACACACGTGTATACACATGTGTATACACACACATGGAGACATACACACACGCACATGTACACATACTGTATACACACACACATGTATACACACACACACACACACGTGTATACACACACATGTATACACACACGTATACACACACACAAACATGTATACACACACACAAATGTATACACACACACAAATGTACACACTCACAAATGTACACACACACACATGTACACACACACACACACACACACACACATACTATGTATACACACAAACATGTATACACACACACAAACATGTGTATACACATGTGTATACACATGTGTATACACACATGTGTATACACACACGTACACATGTATACACACACACACAATATATACATACACACAATGTCTACACACACATGTGTATACACGTCTATACACACATGTGTATACACACACATGTGTATACACACACGTATACACACACGTATACACACACACACGTACACACACACACACACGTACACATGTATACACACACACACACACACATACAATGTATACACACAAACATGTATACACACACACAAACATGTATACACACACACAAACATGTATACACACACACGTGTGTATACACACACACGTATACACACACACGTATACACACACACACTATCCCCAGCAAAACCACATCAGCACACCGCTATCCCATGCCCCCCCAGCACACTGGCATTCTCGGCTCCCCGCCATTCCCAGCCCCCATCAACACCATCAGCACCCACACATCGGCACCTTTGCACCTCCCCCATCGGCACACCCACATCCGCACCCCCACATCCGCACCCCCACATCAGCACCAAACCCTCCAAAATCAGCACACCGATACAATCACCATCAGTACAGCCACAGCAGCACTACCAC
This sequence comes from Ascaphus truei, assembly GCF_040206685.1. Lineage (NCBI taxonomy): Eukaryota > Metazoa > Chordata > Amphibia > Anura > Ascaphidae > Ascaphus > Ascaphus truei. The sequence goes on along the minus strand of NC_134485.1, from coordinate 10,015,619 downwards.
CGCACATGGGCCGCGTTGACCACTCCTCACCCAAATGCCACACCCACACCACAAACATCCCGGGCAACGCCGGGGCTCTCAGCTAGTACATTATATACAAGACATTGCGTGCACAGTTAAAGAAAATATATATTATGAGCGTATGAAACAGTTACAGACCAGATTAAAGTGTGAGACAGCCTTAGATTTGAAAGAACTTAAGCTGGTGGTGGATATGAGAGTCTCTGGTAGGTTGTTCCAGTTTTGGGGTTCACGGAAGGAGAAGGAGGAACGTCCGGATACTTTGTTGAGTCTTGGGACCATGAATAGTCTTTTGGAGTCTGATCTCAGGTGATAAGTGCTGCATGTGGTAGGGGTGAGGAGCTTGTTCAGGTAGCTGGGTAGCTTGCCCAGAAACCTAGATTACTGATACAGGCTGTAAAGGGTTAACTGCTTGGTGGTGGTGGTGTGTGTTTTTATGGTCATTTCCATCACCATTTCTGGAGTGTTTAGGGTGAAATTGCATGGAGTGTTCCCATTCTCACAGAGGTGACAGCACCTGTAAGTAAGTGTGTTACTCCTCATTGTTTCAGTGCATGTTTATATTTTTCATTCATTGTATTGAGCACGAGTGGAAGTTCCAGCACCAAGGAGGACTCTTATCTGCAAAAAATGATGCAGTTTGTGCTTGTCGTGAGCGCACTCGCGCTGACTATAATCGTAGCATCCCTGTGCCCGTTCTAGTTCTGTATCGCAGTAGCTGGGAGTGGGCTGTGTACATGTAAGGCTAAGGCCCCGCTCCCTCAGTCAGCGCACCCGCACGGCAGACAGGCGGAGCGCTGACAGACACAGACCGCGATATGCGGTCTGTAGGGAGCCGGAGTGGGAGGGAGGGGGGTGGGATCTGATCGTGGTGCCGTACACCCCCCCACACACATACACATACATACACACACACATACACACACACATATATATACACACACACATATATACACACACACATACATACATACATACATACATACACACATACGTACACACTCACACACATACGTACACACTCACACTTTAACCCGCAGCTCCTTCCCTGCTCCCCGCCTAAGGCGCCTCCCATCTAGCTCCTTCCCTCCCCCCATTGGCTGACTCGCGTACCACGTGACGCGTCAGTGCCGAAAATCACTAGGATCTTGCAGCATCGGCCGGCTGACGCGTCACAGTACGTAGTCAGCCCTGCCGGAAGGAGGCAGCGGGGGCAGGGACCATTCAAACAAGGGTCTGGTGGTCCGCAGCCACGCACCCCGCCGGCCGCAGTGGGTGCGCAGCCTTTCAATGCTCCAGTAATGTTGTTGGGTCTTTGTTCTGTAAATAGAGTATGATTGTATGTGTATCCTTATTCAACGGCTTCTTCGCGCTCAAAGCCTGAGTTTGCATCGCTTTAATGGGGCAGTCCCACAGAGCAGGAAAAAATATATGTATTTATAAAGCACTTATCAATGTCGTTGGCTTCCTTGGAAAGATTCAATTACTTTTCTATTTACCTTGGGTCAGTTTAATATGAACCGTATCTACTAATTATTGTTCGGTCCATTAATCTGTTTTAGCCAATTATGGCAGCACAAGTCGTTTTAAACCAGGGGCGGCCAACTCCAGTCCTCAAGGGCCACCGTCACGTTTCAGGATATCCCTGCTTCGGCACAGGCTACTCAGCCAATGACTGAGCCACTGATTGAGCTACCTGTACTGAAGCAGGGATATCCTGTGAAGGTGGCCCTTGAGGACTGGAGTTGGCCACTCCTGGTTTAAACCAACAAGGGGAATAAAGTGTGGCTCAACAAAATACATTAACGCAGCGCCCCTCGTTACTCTACGCCTTCTCTTTACACGGAGTCGTTGGGTCCCTGGAGCTTCGGGGACCCCCTCGTTCTGAAAAGACTTACTGGTAAAGGTACTGGCGTTGGCTCCTGGTTTCGTGGTGGGTTTTAAATAGCCGTCCAATAGGAAGTCGCAATGGATGCCCATTCCCTTTTCTTATTGGTTCGTGGGACGGGGGAGGTTTAACCTGTCGTTTTTGCTCGCCCGTGGAGAGGACTGAAACTCTGGTACCATTACCGGCAAGTATTTCGGGAACGGAGCTGGCAATCAAACCGATGAGCTCTGGCGTCAAGAAATAGTACTGAGGCAGCAGAGGAACGGCATTCCAGCGCTCGAGTGTGAAGAATAACGCGTATCCAAAGGATTCTTTGACTAAAATAATTATGTAGAACACTAATCGGTATCTCACACCTCCCGGGTGGAGGAAGAGACAAAATAAGACCGTATGTATGTATGTATGTATGTATGTATGTATGTATGTATGTATGTATGTATGTGCACTATCCAGTCACACACACTATGCCAGTTTGTGCTGTCGGACTACACACACAGATATGGAGATTTGCACTACGCTGCAGTATAGCAATTCTATTTCCGCCAGCAGTGTTTGCCTTGTGACCACCATCTTTTCAGTGGCCACTTCCAAATCTCTGCTAGACATTGCTGAGACACTTACCTCTAGAGATCCGTTGGTCACTGTGATCCATGTTTGCCGGACTCTGATCATAGAACTTCTATATAATCACTGTACCCCGCTATATGCAGACGGATACACATATAATAGCGCATAATGACACACTGATCCAGGCGGGACTCTGATTGCCCCAGGGCATACTTGAGAACGAGAGGTAACTCTCAATGTATTGTCCTGGTAAAACATTTTTATAAATAAATAAATGACCGGTGCCCCCCTATTGCAGCAGGTATTATTACCCACTGATCAGCTGACACAGCCACTTACTGCAGTTCACCTATGCGAACGTGGCTTACCCCATCTATTTTATTCTGTTATGCATTGTTTTTACTCATTCCTATAATCATTCAATCAGTCTCGGGGGTTACTTGCTTTCAATGTCTGTATCGAGCTATCTGGGCTTCACCCATTGTGTTACTATCAATTTGTTCATCCACAGGTGTCCAGCGTGCACACTATTGTGGGCTTGTCTTAGGTGTTTTCCGCCATCTGGAGGTGTGCGATACCTATTTGTATTTATATGGGGGGCTCAACTCCAGTCCTCGACCCTTCCCCCCTCCCCCAACAGGCCAGATTTTCAGCATATCCCTGCTTCAGCACGGGTGGCTCAATCAGAGGCTCAGTCAGAGACTAAGCCTCTGAGCCACCTGTGCTGAAGCAGGGACTGATTGGGCCACACCTGTTATAAAGCAGGGATATGCTGAAAACCTGACCTGTTGAGGAGGGGGGAGGCTTGAGGACTGGAGTTGAGCACCCCTGTTACATATAATACCCCTCCCCTAGTGCACCCACCTATATCTAGGTTGAGGGGTGCAGGTATCACTTTTTGCTGCATTTCAAAGTAATTATGAAGCCGCTATTAGCCAAATTGGTAAACATAAGTAGATGATATGCTTGAAACAAAGACACCTTGCGGCAATATTTGTTTGGGTTTTGGACCTTTGCGTGGAATTGCACTGTGGGGACTTGGTTACCTTTATGACCGGGGTATTTAACCCAAGT